>NW_004524963.1:462824-464790 GCF_000260255.1 Octodon degus
GGCTTTACTTCCTATATTTCGTCTTCATACTTTTCTACTGGATGGTTAAGACCAAGGTAAAGCAGAACCTGTGCAACAAGAGTTGTAGCTTTTTGTTCGCAGACTGCTTTCTTTCTCTGCATTGTACCCAGTTTTTCCTGTTTCTCTGTAATTTATAGTTTTCTATTTTTCTCCCTTCATTCCTGTGTCTAGTCTTCCTTTTCAATTCCCTGAGTCAGTGTTTTCCAGCTGTTTAGCTTTCTGGCCATGAGAGGCTGTGTTATGCCTCTCCCAAGTCTTTTTCTTGGTACAATATCATCTTTGAAAGCAGCTAAAGTTCACAAATTGTAGAAACAGAGTCAGTAAACTTTAACTTCAATAAAATAAGTTGGCAGAGGAAATCATGCCTAGGATGAGCTATGAGGACCCAAGTGGTAGAGAAAGTTCTGAAGATGGTTGCCACTTCTGAACCGTCTCCGTAGCTCTGAACATTTAGACGTGCTTTGCACAACAGGAGAGGTCCTTCTCCAAAAACATAGCAAAGGGTGCCGCAGAGAGGTAGCTGAGCCATCACGGGAAACAGGGAGGCCCTGGCTGGGAGCACGTGACAGGAGGGAGAGAGGAGGGTAAGTCAGGTGTAGCTGATGTGTAAGGGCCCAGGAGCACACTGGCTGGGGAGGAGCTGGGGGAGTAAGGGACGGGGAAAGCTGTCACTACAAAGTGACTCCTATTACAGATTACAATCAAGCAAATACAAATAAGAATTATACATGAAGATATCAGGTTCTCCTTATGGCAGAATTTAATCATCTATAATACTATCAACAATAAAAACCTTGAATCCAGCAAAAGAGAAAGCTCCCTCTCACCGCAGGAAAAACCATCCCCTCATTCTATATAAACATTTGATGTAATAATTAAATGTTGCAATATTAAATGAAGGGAAAGACCAGTTCTACTTCAGATCTCAAAATTCAAGGCAGATTTTGTTCAGCTTCACACGAGATTTATTGTCATATTTTTGGGGTTACTGTCATGTATTTGAAGTATGGAAGTTGACGTCTTCTGTACATCTGCAATGTAAAATTAGGACACAACCATGCTAATTGACATAACCTAACCAACATACCTGTAGGTGACATTTGTGTCTTTCATTCTCCTTTTTCCTACTTTGAAAACACTTACCCTTAGCTTCTTTGCAGGTTTGTGGGATGCAGTACAATTTTGGAAACTCAGGTACAGCAGACCTGTATGTAGGCACCTTTGAGAGAGGCTGGTCTCAGGTCCAAACATAGATGCAGGAATAATGAGGTATGAAGATCTGTCCTCACCACGGTGCCCACACCTCTCACAGCTGTGGATGAGAAGAATTTTTTGTTCTTTAACAAAGTATGTTCTCTTTCAAGATAAGGAAATTGATGAAGATTCTCCACTGGGCACAAGAAAAGATCTGAAGAGCTATGTTATGTGTCTTCATCTGACTGAACGCAGGAGATCACCATTGCCAGGTGAGCTCCCAGCTCCAGGCTATCACCTGCAGAGCAGCTCTCTGTTGTTAAAAGTGAAAGCTCATGATGATGAGGAAGAATTTGAACTCCTCCAGTATGGTCAGTAATGAACAGCTTTAGTGCAGTACTATGAAGTGCTCTTTATAAGAATAAGCTTTGTCCATTAAATGACACATAAAAAATATGAAAGCCTCTGAGAAATTAGATGTACCATGATTTTCTATAAGTATTAAAAGCTTGTAATAGACTACCAAATTTTCAAAAACACTCTGAGTTCATAGAATATGTTTGACTCACTTTACTAACATCAGAGGTAAAGAAAAGTGGACAGAAAGTCATTAATTTTCAAAAAATTTTGGGGGCCTGCCCCTTAGCTCAGGTCTTCAAGTGCCTGCTTTAACAAAGCAGTCAGGTGCAGGTTGCTGTGGTTCAATCCGCAGAACTCAAGCCAGCCAAACCTGTCCTGAAAGCATTCGAAG
>NW_004524963.1:465022-468942 GCF_000260255.1 Octodon degus
AAGGTAACTAGGGCTGAATCCTTCTAAAAAATGTGAACAATGGGATAGAAATTCGAAAATAAGAGTAACAAAACAGAAGTGAAACAATAGCTATCCTAAAACTACAGTTTAAAATATCTGCTGGCTAAAAAGGAAATGCAAGGCAAATCAATGACATAATTCTCTTCTAATTTGAAACCTTCCTTTTTTTCCACAATTTCATTGAGAAACAAATAGCAATGAAACTGTTCCAAATCAAATTAGTAGGACAGTTTCAATAATTAATGCATTGCATATTGTTTTTGAGTGGTTATTCATTGTACAAGATGCAGACATGATATACTGTTTACAAACACTTTTAGAACCAACCCTTATATTTATTGAATTAAGAGAATGTAGCTGTATATCTATCCTAACTATTTTGAATATACAGATACAAAATGGTCATTTTCATTTTTATTCACCTTTTTCATTTAGTTTTGTCATTTAAATATTATAGGTATGTGAATTCAGCAAGATATTCCAATATAGTCCAGTAGTCCATAATAGTAGTGGGTTATCCGTAGGACAGGCAATGTCAGAAGTTGTTGACTTGAGCCTTTTACAGCTCAGCATATTAATATGGCTTTACTTTTTATACCTCGTTTTTATACTTTTCTGCTGGATGGTTAAAACCAAGATAAAGCAAGACTTATATAATAAGAATTGTAGCTTTTGTATCTGATAAATTCAGTCATATCCCCTCAGGATTTATCCGGAAATCCTGTACCACAGTTTGTAAATCCTTTGTTAGTGTCAGCCATGTGGATGAGTCACGGCCATTGCTTGACACTGAAACCTTTTAAGAAGATGTATGTAATGAATAAAGGGCATTTGTTTGATAAATTATCAATACTTGGATATTGATCACTATGTTGATGTGGCAGAGGAATGCTCCTTGCAGAAGCGGAGTCACAGCTGGATCTCACAAAGGGCAGTGAGCACATAGCAACACGTCCCTGTGGTTTGGAGTGCAGCAAGGTGCGATGTGCAGGGTGCACATATTTGTATTATTTGGCAGCGGGTGCGGTGCAGCCCTGATTAGAGCTGCTGCACCCTGGGCCTCAACGGAAAGTCTCTCTCACAGTTGCCCCACTGTGCTGTGGGGAGAGGAGCTGGTCACCTTCCTGTGTGGGCAGTGAGCAGGGACCTTTGCAGAGTGTGACCAGTGGGGCTGTGACAATCACATCCTGTTTGTTTTCTCACTTTTCAGAGCCCCTTCATCCTGTTGTGCTGAAGGAAAGCAGGCCCTGAATGAATCAGCCTCCTGCATCCTGTAAACCTTAGAAGGGAAGGCAGCAGAGGGTCTTGATGGAAAAGCCTGTCCTGAGGACATGGGGTCTGCAGAACCCAGCTGGTGGAGGGGGTCTTGGGAGGTTGAGCTCATGTGTTGTCAGCAACTGGCCTGGTCGGCCCAGGCCAACACCAAAGCCAGGTACAGGCATGGAGGATGAGATACACACAGGCACGGGTCCCCTTTCATGTGACTGTCTCTCCAGGATGGTGTCTGGTCAGATCCTCTGTACCACATGCTATGTCCTTCCTGTTCATGCAGGTGCTCAACACAAAGGACATCCTTGGTGGGAGACGTGGGCAGGTGTAGGTAATGCAGTAGTCTTTCTGAGGAATCCTCCCCCAACACATGTGGAAGATGTCCCACTCTCTAGGATTCTTATTTGACTCAGGAACCTGAAATAGCTCTGCCTCGTGCTAAGCCAATTTCTTTCCTGAGCCTGTGGTGCTGCAGTCTGTGGTCTCTGGGCTGAGCTGGAATCAGCTCTGTGAGGAGAAAGCCGCAGCGCTGGCAGCAAAGCCCCCTCAGAAGCCCGGGAGCTGCCTGCTGTTCTCTAGCCTGTACATGACATGGAGCTAAAGGGCTTTCCTGCTGCAGTCTGAGGAGAAACTCAGTGAGACAAACTTTGTAAGTAAATTCCAAATTTGTGCTGCTTAAATCTGTAGATTTCAGCCTATTCTACCATGCATACAATATTATCAATGCAAAAAATTTCAAGAAAAACTTGGCTCAGGTTTTCTCAGCACTCTAAGTGAAATTGCTGATCTGGGAGCCCTGTCAGGTCCATGCTGGGGTGATCAACTCATTGTCCAAAATCAGGTGGCCCTGGACATACACAGGCTCTGGGACAGTGAGAACCTCACAGGAATGAAAATGAAGAAACTGCTGATGGCCCCATGGGGAGAACAGCTCCATGTACCCTCTCTAAGCCTTGGCCCCTGCTCACCCATATGTCCATGACAATCCTTCCACCAGCTTGGCTAGGCCCAGGTTTCCCGAGGGACGATGGGGCTCCGTGTGCTCAGCCAGTCACATGAATGTTGGGTCTCTCAACTGTGAGCTCCACAGTGGATTTTTAAAAAAATTTAATTTAATTTTAATTTTATTTATTTTTTAAGGGAGCACAAATTAGAATTAAAACAGAAAGAATTATGAGTGATGCAGAATTTCACTTAACAAAGTAATATGAATTTCACAGTATTTATTATAAAACATAGTATTGTCTCCCAACCAGTTATTCATGTTACCAGATGTATGCATTTAAAATTGAAAAAAGAAATAAAAAAAGAAGCATAAGAAATTAAGGGAGAAAGTAAAACAATTGAAAAATGGAGATGAAACAAATTAAAAGCATTAACTGCTTTTTTTCCATAAACCAGCACAAATGTACAATACAGTTGTCCAAAGAATCCTGCTTAAATATGTAGGAAAATCTCTTTCCCTCACTCCCTGTCCTGTCCTTGTCATCAACTCAGTAACTCTTTCCTTTTGAATAAGTTCATTACCTTTTCCCTGTGTCTAAGGTACCCTTCAGATTCCATTTTTCTCTTTCAGGTTCTCATGCTAAAGAGACAATTCTATGTTTGCACATGTGGGTCTGAATTGTTTATATTTTATAGGTGATTAATACTCCATTGTGTAAAAAAAAACCACATCTTCTTTATCCATTCCTCAGTTTATGGAATCTGAATTGTTTCCAGGATTTATTTATTTATTTATTTTATTTTATTGAGAAACTAATATCAGTGGTTATCCATAGTACAAGATGCAGACAGAATATCCTAGTCAAACATTATTAGTACAAATCTTTCTTCTCATTGAATTAAGCAAAAGTAGCTGTACACCTATCCTAACTATTCTGCATATACAGAACAAAATGGTCCATCCTTTATATCTCCTCTTTTTGTTTAGTCCTGTCAGACATGAGCATCTAAATACTATAGGTGCGTGAATTCAGCAAAACAATCCAACACAGTCCAGCAGTCCACAGTAACAGTGGGCTGTCCACAGATGTTGTTGACTTGAGCCTTTCACAGTTCAGCATAACAATATGGCTTTACTGTATATACCTCGTCTTTATACTTTTCTGCTGGATGGTTAATACCAAGATAAAGCAAGAACTGTATAACAAGAAATGTAACTTTTGTATCTGATAAGTCAGTCAAGTACCTACAGGTTTATCCTGTAACCCTGTACTGCAGTTTGCACATCCTTTGTCAGTGTCAGCCATGTGGATGAAACACAGCAATTGCTTGACCAATTTGCTCTCTGGGAAAGCCTGAAAGAATGTTTTCTCTCCATCTGACTCTCTTTAGGCACACTCTACATCATCAATCATGTTGCTCTGTGGCTACATAATCTCCTTGATCAGAAAATTTGGGACACAATGGAGTTACATGATGTTATAGGACAGGTTCTCCTATGTCCTGAGTCTTCACTGACCTTGAAAGGCTATGGTCAAAATGTTGGCTGTCCTTGCCGCCCTTCCATTTCTCTAATTTTTGGTCTGAAAATTTGTTAACCCTCCAGAAGAGAAGCTTATAATTACGCTGTAATATGTGCAGTTGGGTTTAACCTCACTATCTGCCTGAATATCAAACATCTTAGG
>NW_004524963.1:469456-477523 GCF_000260255.1 Octodon degus
TATTTAGAAGACCAGAATGACACGTATTCCAAGCGTGACCCTTCTATTACACATTGCTATCTTCAGTGCAGTTGCTTGGTTCACAGGTATTAGCATGTATAGTTAGTCAGGGTGAGAATCCTATCAATTAACTGCTAGCTTCAAAAACCTGCGATGTTTCTCAGAAACATTGCCTTACCCGTCTTGTGCATATACACGTACGGCTTTTCCCCTGTCATGTTTCCTAGCTTTTCTCCTTGCCCTCTCCTCATTGTACAATGTTCAAGATCTTGCTTTCCTTTTAATTGTGTTATACCTTTATATTTGTATTTCTTCTTTTGAGTTCTTATAGTAGGGAGACTATACAATAATTACGCATGTGTGTCTGGTTTATTTCACTTATGAGTATATCTTCAAGTGGCATCCACATCAATATAAAGGTCTTGAGTTTACCATTCTTTATAGCTGAATAATACTCTATTGTATAAAAATACTGCATCTTTTTCAACCATTCCTCAGGTGATGGGCATCTTGGTTGTTTCCAAGATTTGGCTTTCACAAATCATGCTTCTATAAACATAGGTACACATATATCACTATGATATGAAATTTTCAGTTACTCCAGGAAAATTCCCAGTAGTGGGATAGCTGGCTTGAATGGGATTTCCAGTCCTAGTTTTTAAGGAGTCTCCACACTGATTTCCATAATGGTTGCACCAGTCTACACTCCCCCAGCAGTGGAGAAGGGTTCCCTTTTTCCCACAGCCTATCCAACAATTGTTGTTGGCTGATTTGTTTATGATAGCCATTCTTTGTGGGGTGAGATGGTATCTCAGTGTTGTTTGAATTTGCATTTCATGCATGGCTAGTAATGTGGAGCATTTTTTTCATATATTTATTTGCTTCATTAATTTCGTCCTCTGAGAAGTTCCACAGTGGATTTTTAAAGAACAGTCTCACAGAGAGTTGTTCTGTATTTGATCCCACAGCCTGCAGAAGACCAAATGGTGGGTGGGACACTAGCTCCCAAAGCCAATCAACACCCTGAGCTGTCAGACCACACACACCTGCAGGTCCTGCCTCCCTGGTTGCAGTCTTGAGCTCTGGTCCCTCACCTTCCTCCTCTCAGGAGCCTGCAGTCAGACCTACAGGTGGTGACAAAGACGAGAGACCAAGAGCAAGGCCCCTGCTGCCCTGTGTACCCAGTGTGCACATGCAGTTTCCCACCAGCACCTTCCTGTCTCAGCCTCAGTAAGCAGGTCTGTGGACCCTGCACTTTCTGCAGCACACACTGGTTTGTACCGGATCTCCCTGGCCTCTAATGCCTGGAACACCAGTGCTGAGGCCAAGTGATTCTCATTGACCTCTCTGAGCCAGGTGAGCTCTGAAGATCTCTCCACAGAAGGGTTCAGTAATACAGGCCTGGGGAATGGTGCTGATACCCAACCCCCACAGGAAGACTGACTGAACTCCAGGTCCCTCTAACATGACCCTGTCATTGTCCATCTCCCTGGGGCAGTAATGGGTGACTCTGCCTCTCCTGGCTTTGGATGCTGCCTGAAGGGCCCACACTGCTCAGTGGGCTGAGAGGAGTCTACAGACACGGTGGGCCTGCTGTGCGCTGCAGCAGTACAGGGTAGCGGGGCGTGAACAGATGGCCATAGCCTTTCTCTCCCAGAGGCTGGATGCAGCGGAGCCAGGTTCAGCTCACCTGGTGCTAAGAGGAAGCTGTGCCAGCAACAAATACTCATAGCTTTGCAGTACAATACAACCCACCTTTTAGAGTTACAGATTTTGGGGTTTCTTTTTCAAGAGTGATTGAGAACAAGTAACAAAGCGGACCTTAAAACACCTTTAGACTTTGTGCTCAACATTTCCATCGTATAATCAGGTGTGGTTGAGAACTGTTCTGTGTGGGGAAATGTGCCAAACAAATTTTCCACTGGTAGCAGTTCTGCTAATGTTAGCTTCCTCCCCGCAGGCAATGACCACCTGTCCTACACACAATGCTGAAACCGATTTGAGTGGGCAACTCCCTTTACAGGCCATTTCCATGTTCTCTGTTGGTTATTTTCCCTGGGTTTCCTAAAATATTCTTCTGATCACATAGGATTTTTTTCTTTTAGTATTTATGGATTATTTTAAATTTTTTGGGAGACATGAGCTGTTTTTTTGTTTTGTTTTGTTTTGTTTTGTTTTGTTTTGTTCAGAACTGGGGATTGAACTCAGGCCCTTGTACTTGCCAGGCAAGAGCTTATTCTACTGAGCTATCTCCCTGGCCTGAGCTGCTTAAATTTTAACTTGGCAAAAGCACACACCTCCCAAAATTATTTAAAAATTTTTCTATAATCCATACCCTGGGACAGTTCTTGCGTCCATGTGAAGCCTCCGGAGCATAACACTCTCTGTCTCCGTTTCCATCAGCCTTCTGATGCTCTAAGCTCTCTCCAGAATCCGTGATGAACTTGAACCCCACACCCTTGGCTGTATTCTCCTTGCTCTTCTCCCCTTTTCCAAATTCGTGTCTTGGGACTGTTCCATAGCCACTCCCTAGGGAGCCCATCGTCCGTGTGACTGGGGCTGTCCCTGATCCACCACCCCGTGATGCTGCTCCCACTTCAGGTTCCCCTCCTGCTTCCCTGGCCTCTGCTCACACTGCTCTGTGCAGCAGAACATGACTGCTAGGTCCCTTTGGGAACTCTGGACCATGGGGAGACCCCAGACGAAACACAGGGAACCTGAGCCAGCTGTGTCCCTGCATTTCCTGATGTGAGGACCTTGAGCCTCATGTCACAGGAGTAGTCACCATGCTCCCCTTCCTCCCACACAAGGTCTCACAGTCATGAGCTTCAGTAAGTTTGAGCCAGTGTCCCCTCAGGAAGCAAGGACTCTACATTGAGAGCAGCGTCCTTGCCTGGGACAGCTCAGGAAAAGCTCCGCTGCTCTACACTCTCTCAGCAATTGAACCTCTCACAGCACCTTCTTCACCTAGGGCAAGGGCATGATCACTAATCTCAGGCCCTATGACTTGGAGAATGTTGTGATCCAAGCCTCGGGGAAGCCCTGGAGCCTTTCACTTTCTCCTTAGTCCAACACAGGCTCCTGGCTAGGTAGAGCCCCTGGCACCACCCAAGCCCTCAGCTCTGCAGGGAGCACATCAGGGAGTAGCAGGTGGATACGTCTCTCATGCAACACAGGTGAACTTTCTGATGGTAAAGCACACACGAGGAGGAGAGGAAAGCCCTCCACATGGGGCTTGGCCTGCCCCCGCCTACTCACTAGGGGCCATGCTCACTTCAAATACAGCCCAGGCCAGGGCAGTGAAGCCAGCAGAGCTCTCAGTCCTCCACACAGTGTGTGAAGAGCTGCAGTGAGATGCTCTGGGGGAGGTGGTGGGTGTCCTCCTTCAGGTCCCTGGAAGGAAAAACCATAAAATGGAGATGGGAATCAGCACAACAGGGAGTGCATGGTTATTTCTGCTGCTGGCTCAGTCCATGGGTTGTTACTACAGCAAAACACTAGAGACAGTCAAGGTAGAAGGAGGAAACCCTGATGGGGCAGATGTCTGTTCCTCCTCCTGTTCCCACAGGACAAGCAATCAGATGCTGGGTCTCCATGGAGCATCTCCTGGTCAGAATGCAGGCGACATACACCCCTAAACCAGACGCTGTTTCTAGAGTCTGAGAAAACTATGAAAAGTCTCCTAAGTAAACATTTGCAAAGGCCCAGGAGTGACACTCTCTGAAGATGAGTGTCTGCTTGGAGTCTGGCTTCTGCAGCCATCAAGGTCAGAGCCTGGGTCCTTCCTTTAATGACTGGGGTTCTCCCCTTGTGGGAAGATGTAGATCCTAGGGAGAGCTCAGATGTGGTCTGACATTTCTCCATGGAGCTTTGGATCCTGAGCTGTGAAATCCAGAGTCTGTGACAGGGCGAAGCTGTCTGTCCTCTTTGGGTGGGTCCACAGAGGTGGGGAGCAGGGGCGGAGGCAGCTCTGACTTTCCACTTCCGCTCATCTGTGAGTCCAGCAGCGCTGAGGTCTTCTCTGTCAGAGCTGGAGCAGTCAGAGCAGACAACATGATACCTACGGCACCTACTCTGCTCTGCCTAGGTCAGTGCTGGGAGCAGGGGGGGACCAGGCTGGGGTGGAGAGGGGGCATCAACTGAGGCATCAGATGGGGCCTCTGACAGCACAGAAAACTCTCTTCCAGGACTGAGTCTGCAAATGGGGCTGCAAGGACCTACAGGTGAGTCCATTCCAGCACCCTGTGTCCTGCTCCATTCTCAGCCACTCAATATCAGCTGGGACACAAAGGCTTGGGCTGAGGGAGAGACACTGGAGAGGCCTTGGGTTGACATAGGGGATTTAACAGTTTCTGGGCTCAGCCTTGGAATTCCCTACAGGTTCCTTCCCAAAACCCACACTCTGGGCTGAACCTGGCTCTGTGATCCCATGGGGAAGGTCTGTGAGCATCTGGTGTCAGGGGACACTGGGAGCCCAGAAGTACCATCTGTACAGAGATGGAAGAGCGAGGACCTTGGAAGTATCAATCTTACTCAGTGACAGGGTCAAGTTCTTCATCCGATCCATGAGAGAAGATGATGTAGGACAATATCGCTGTACCTATCACATCCCTGCTGGCTGGTCAGAACCCAGTGATGTCCTGGAACTTGTGGTAACAGGTGAGAAGACAGTCAACCCCAGCCCTAGTCTATGTCCTAAAGAAGATACCTGCTCTCAGGGGTGTCTCCCACTCTCAGTCCAGCCCTGGGGACAGTGAGGGATCTGGGAGTCCACTTCATAGGCTGCCTTCTTCTCTCCTAGGAGTCTACAGCAAACCCAGCCTCTCAGCCCTGCCTCACCCTGTGGTGATGTCAGGAGAGAATGTAATCCTCCAGTGTGGCCCACAGAGGGGATTAGACAGATTCATTCTGACTAAAGAAGGAAAAGATGAGCTCTCCTGGACATTGGTGTCAAGACGAATTCCTAACAGACCATTCCAGGCCAAGTTCCATGTGGGCCCCGTGTTTCCTGGGCACAGCTGGAAGTTCAGATGCTATGGATCTAACAGGAAAAGTCCCCAGGTGTGGTCCACACCCAGTGATGTCGTGGAGCTCTTAGTCTCAGGTGGGAAGACCCTGTCTCTGACCTCTCTCAGCTCAAAGAGTCACACATGGCCTTAAACCTAGGGACATTGTTTCCCAGTTGGAGGGATCAGGACCCAGGGATTCCAGCTAGGGAAGGATTCTTCCTTTAAAGTCACAGCTTTCTTCAAAGAGTGCCTGACAATGCCCTTGATTTGAATTTAGCAAGTGCTCTGTGGGCAGAGGCATTGTTGGGAGATGTTGGGAATGATTTTGCACAGCCAGCCATGGACAGTGCCCAGGACCAACCTGGCCTTCAACTTATCCTGTCTCTATTCCCAGGATCACCAGTTCCCAGCACTGATAGCCAAGAAGTCTCATCCACAGGACCTTCTGGGGACCCCACCTCCAGCCTCAGTGCCCAGATCCCCAGCATGGGAGTCCCGGGCTCTGTTCCCAGTGTCCTGAGTCCAGGCTGCCTGGAGGCTATCAGCCCATCTCAGCCTTCATTCCAGAGTCAGCCCAGCTGGTGTCCAGAGAACAGAACTTCAAGTGCAGGTATGGACAAGACGTGGGCAGGAACGTCCTTCCCTGGTTCTGGATTTTCTTATCAGTAGCCTGTCTGGGTAGGGAGAGAAAGGCCCTATCACAGGACTGAGAAATTTGGAGGTGATGAATGCAACCCCCATGAGGGCAGGATCATCACTGAAGCAACTCTCTTCCTAATGTAGACATCACTCGTGACCGAGGTCTGGAAAGAAACCTGCAGATCCTGGCTTGGGTTTTTGTGGCCTTCTCCCTCATATCTGCAGGCCTCGTGCTGCTGCGACTTCAGCATCAGGGACAATGCAGGAAGGCAGGTGAGGAGGAGATGGGCTGGCTGCACCCCAGGGAGGGATCAGAAGCTCTGCTTAATGCGCCACAAGCCAGAGCAGCTGGTCTGACCCTGAGCAGCAGGAGCCACCACAGATGCAGGAGGGCTCAATGCAGGTGTCACAGAGCAGGATCCTTCTTGTCACCAGGACCCAGTTCTGCTGCCACCTCCCCAGAAGGCTCCTGCAGCCACCAGGTAAATCCTCCCCTCCAAGACCCAAACATCTCACCCCACTTGTTATCGTCTATGTTCTTTCACATTGAGTAGCTTCCCTCCATAAATCTACACACCTGCCTTCAAGACCTTGAACTCCTCAAGGGTGAGGACCCTCTTCTTTGTCCCTCCCCTGAATCTCACCAAGCTCCTGGCAGGCTGAAGCCCTGGCAGTGAGGAGCTGTGTTCTGGTAGCAGTCTAGATCACCAGCCACATGTGGAGGACTGCTTCTCCATAGCTCACTGTCTGTGAGGCTGACAGTGTGGTTGGACAACCACCAGTACCCAGGGACTGTGTCCTCAAGTGGCACAGTGCATGCACAGACAGAAAGCAGTGACAGAGCAGAGGCATGACACAGAGACCCCATAAGTGCACAGCACTGTGAGTGACACAGGCAAGGAGGATTCCCTCTGCAGAGACCTGAACCGTGGACAAGTGTGGGACTGTCCCAGGGCTGAGCTTTCCTACTAGGGAGCAAGAAGTACTAGACCAGGTGAGAACATGCATGTTGTCCAAGTGTAGCCTGAGGTCCCCTGTCACTGGATATGTCAGATAATGGACAGAAGTGTCAGTGCCAAAGTGCACAGCACTCTAGGGCTCAGACTTTCAGGGCCCTGGGCTCTGATGGGGCTCATGAAGCCACTGGAAGTTTTCCCAGGCAGGGTCCGAGGTGATGACTGTCCCAGTGCTCACTATGCAGTCCCTGTGGGACTGAGAGATGGTACAGAACAGAATCAAGGAGCAACCTTTGTCACTCCTCTCCTGCAGAGCACTGAGTATGAGGATTGGCACATAATGACCCACAATCTGGTGAAGCCCTATGGATGGAGATGTGGTGGGCTTTCACCTGTTTCCCCCAAAGCAAGGCTATTCCTGGACTTGAAAGACAAAGATGCACAAGAGCACAATCAGAGGGACAGGCAGGTGAGTGCTGTTCCCTGCATGGCCCCTGGCTTTCCAAGGTTGCACCCTCATTCTTGTCCCTACTCTCACTCCTTAGGAAGCTGACTCTGAAGATCCCCAGGGAGTGACCTATGCCCAGCTGATCAGCTTCAAGCTCAGACAGGAGCCAACTGCAGCCCGTTCCTCCCAGGTTATACAGCCTCCAGCTGAGCCCAGTGTGTATGCCTGCGTGGTTGTCCCTGAGAGCAGGAGACATCTCAGACTACAAAGTGCTTGCACACTGGGGCGTCAGGAAGAAAAAGAGCTCTCCGGGGCACACTCATTTGAGGACCATGGGCAGCCTGGGGTTTCTGGGTGGGACCCTGAGGGATCCTAGCATCACCTTATCCTGCAGTCCAAGGTTACTGCACCAACACCTCTGAGTATTTAACAAGTTAGTGGTAAAATATGTGAGACTCAGCCAAGGAAATCCCAAAGTGATCTAATTTATCTTCAGAATAAGAGCATACACCAAGCTTGCAATGCATCTATACTTTAGAGTAGATGAGACCCTTAAATAAGCAAATAAAATCAGGAATAATTCAATGATTTACCTGTGCATTAAAATAACATTTTTTTTTCAGGTTCCAGAGCTACATTTCTCACATTCTTTGTTTTTTTTTTATTATTTCATTTTATTTTTTTATTATTATTTTTCTAATGTATTTTAGTATAGGGCCTAGTCTACACAGATCGAACTTGTAGTGATCCTCCTGTTTTCAGTCTCCAAAATGCTGGGGTTATAGGCACACACCACCACACTATCTCAGTGCGCCCAGGGTGTGGGTCCAGTACAGCATGCAAGAGGTTGAACCTCAATCCGTGTGCCTGCCTAAGCAGGTGTTTTAGTCCGCTGAGCTATCTGGCTGGCCCTTCTATTATTTTAAAGAACAATAACAAAAGAAAGACAGAAACAGAGCTACATACAACAATAAGTACAATACTGAATTTCTAAATAAGAATAGAAAATCAACAA
>NW_004524963.1:478581-482553 GCF_000260255.1 Octodon degus
AACCCAAAATAGTCCAATAGTCCACCATAGTAGTGTGTTATCAGCACAGTTGTCAATTGTCCAAAGTTGTTGACTTCAGCGTTTTACAGCTCAGCATATTAATATAGCTTTACTTTGTATACCTCGTGGTTACACTTTTCTGCTGGATGGTTAGGACCAAATTAAAGCAAGACCTACATAACTAAAACTAACTTTTGCTGTGTGATAAGGTCAGTGAAGTCCCCTCAGGATTTACCCTGGAAGCATGTAAAGCACTTTGTAGCTCTTCTGTCAGTGTCAGCCATCTGGATGAGTCATGGCTATTGCTTGACCAATTTGTTCTCTGTGAAAGCCTGAGAGAAGGTTTTCTTTCTAGGTGACTCTCCTTAGGCACGCTATGCACACCGATCACTTTCCTCTGCGGCCCCATAATCTCCTTGATCAGAAAATTTGAGACATCACTTCATAACAAGATGTCACAGCAGAGGTTCGCTTATGTCCTGAATCCTCACTGACTTTGAAAGGCTAGGGCCAAAATATTTACTATCTTTTTAGCTCATGTATCTGTGTAATTTTTAATCTGCAAATTTTAGTTGTTAAAAATCAAGAAGAGAGGCTTAATGATATTATTATCCTATAACAGAAGCAGCTAAGCTTAACATCACTATCAGTCTGAATAGCACATACCTAAGACATAAAATGGAACTGCTACTTTCCAACAACCATGGATGTCCTTTTTATTTTTAAGTTTATTTTAAAGAGTGTATAATAATAATTGGGGGGCCGGGGAGATGGCTCAGTGGAATATACGCTTCCCTGGCAAGCGCAAGGGCCTGAGTTTAATCCCCGGTTCCACCAAAAAAAAAATAATAATTGATAAGACATTAGAAATGGTATACGTTTAGAAAAACAAGATGATAGGCATTCAACCATGGTTTTTCTATTACTCATTGATGAAATGTCGGGATTACATTTCACTACTCTTAGATGTTGCACCTCAGATTAAAGACATTAGCATACAGAGAGAGTCAAAATGAAAATTTTAATCATTAACTGCTACTTTCAAAAAAACTGATAGAAATTAGTATCACAATCATCTGTTCTATGCTGTATATATACTTGCATAATGTTTCCCCCTTCCTTTCTTTCCTACCTTTTCTCCTCTCCCTCATCTTCATTATTTATTCCTTATGTCGAGTTTCCACATTTTACTACATCTAGTGTGTCTTTCAGATTTGATTGATTCTTTCAGGTTCTCACACTAAGGAGAAAATCCAATATGTGCACAATTGGGTCTGATTTGTTGTGCTTTTGAGTATAGCCTCTACTTGCATCCATTTACCTATAAAATCCTCACGTTTGTCTTTCTTCATAGCTGAGTAATACTCCACGGCATAAAAATATATGTGTTTCCATACCTCAGAAGATGGACATATTCATTGTTTCTAAGCTGTGGCTCTGACCAATTCTGCTGCTATAAATATGAGTGCACATATATCCCTGAAGTATGAAGTTTCCTGTTCTTTTGGACAAATACAAATAGCTGGGTTGAATGCAACTCTCAATCGTAGTTTTTTGAGAGTTCTCCACACTGCTTTCCATAGTTGTCCTATCAGTCTACATTCACAGCAACAGTGGGGAAGAGTACCTTTTCCCCCAAAGCTTCTCCAGAATTTGATTTCTTTATGCTGGTCACATTTCTTAAGTGAAATGATATCTCAGTGTTATTGGTTTGCATTTCTTAAATGACCATGACTGTGAAACATGTTTTTCATGAGTACACAGAAGTGTGTATTCATCTCAGATGACCATTTTTGCATTGCAGCTTTGAATTTGGGGGTCCTGATTTGTTTTAGTTTTTTAATATATTTTAGATAGAAAAACCTTTGTCTGAGTGAATGTTGTTTAAGATTATTTACCCCAATTTTGGGTTGTTTTTTCACTGTGTTGGTGACTTCTTTCAATATTCAGAAACTTTTCAATAAGAGGAGATTCCAGTTGTTGATTCTTTGAAGTATTTCCACTCAGTTTGATCTGTGTTCATGAACTGTTTGCCTACTCCTATCTTCAAGATTTCCACCTACTTTCCTTTCCAAGAGATTAGTGTTTGTGGTTTAATCTTTAGATCTTTAATCCATTTTTACTTTAGTTTAGTTCATGGCAATAGACCTAGATCTAGCTTTAATTTTCAGCGTGTGGCAAGACAGTTTTTCTAGCCCCAATTGTTAAAAAGGCTATCTTTCTTTTGGTGAACATGTTTGGCCCCTTTCTCAAAGGTAAAGTAGCTGATTGTGTTTGTACTTGCATCTGCACCCACCCAATATGATCCACTGATCTTCAGGCTTGGTTAGTTTTTTAGTACCATGCTGATTTTATCACACTGGCTTTGCAATATATTTTCAGTTCAGAGATTTAATGCCTCCTTCCTTGTCTTTGTTGCCCAGGATTGCCTTTGCTATTCTAGGTCTTTTCTAGTTCCAAATGCATTCTAAGTATGTTTCTCTAAATCTGTGAAGTATGATGGTCTTTTGATAGAGATTGCATTAAGTCCATATAACAATTTTCGGAGCACTGCCATTTTCACAATGTTGACTTTTCCTCTTCAGGAGCAACTATAATCAGGTAGTTTATACAGCACAACAGGGTATGATTCATTCCAGGGATGCAAGGTTGGCTGCATCCATGAAACCAACACAAGATTTCTTTCCATTTTGTATCTTTCCATTTTCTGAACTCCTCTTAGATCTATTTTTAAAAAAATTGTAATTTTAATTGTATATTTTTTTTATTTCCATTGCTAGATTAATTCCTAGGTATTTAATTTTTTTGCACACTATTGTGAAGGATATTGTTTATCTAATTTCCCTCTCAGTCATTTTGTTGTTTTATAAAGGAATACTATTGATTTTTGGGTGTTGAATTTGTATGCTATGCTACTGAATTTGTTTATTAATTTTAGATTATTCCTGGTGGAGTATTTTGGTGCTCCATGCAGTTTCATGTCATTTGTGAATAATGATGTTTTAACTTCTTCCTTTCCTACTCATATTCCTATTTCTTCCTCTGCTATAATGGCTCTGGCTAATGTTTCCAGAACTATATAGAATTTGAGTGGTAAGAGTGGATATTCATGTCTTGTACCTGATTTGATAGTAAAAGCTTTCAGCTTTTCTCTATGTAGAATTATTTTGGCTGTTGGTTTGTCAAAGATGACTTTTATCAGGTTGAGTTATAGGCCGCCATCTATTGCAACTTTCTGTATGGTTTTGATCATGAATGAGTGTTGGACTTTGTTGAAAGCCTTTCTTGCATCTATTGAAATTATCATGTGGTTTTTTTGGCACTGTTGATATAGTGTTTTCTATTTATACACTTGTTTTTCTTGAACCATCCTTGCATCCCTGGTATGAATCCTACCTGGTTGTGCTGTATAATCTACCTGATGATTTGCTGCATTTTATATGCAAGTATTTTATTGGGGATTTTTGCATCTATGTTCATGAGGAAGAGTGTCGTGTAATTCTTTTGTTATTTTTGTTGAGTCTTTCTCCCATTTTGTAATCATGCCTCCAGGAATGATTTTTGGAATATTGCTTCCTTTTCACTTTCACTGAAGATTTTGAAGAGTATTAGGATTAAATCTCTCAATTTCTTTTAAAATTTAGCAGTGAATCCATCAGGACCTGGGCTTTTCTTTGTTGGTAAGGTTTTGTTTCAATTTCAATTTTATTGGCTGATATTGAGTTTTTCAGAGTTTCTATTTCTTGATTCAGCTTTTGTAATTTGTACCTAGCTAGAAATCTGTCCACTTCTTCTGTTTTCCATTCTGTGAGTGTTTTTCATTTTATTTTCCTGCTGCTATTTGAGTACTTTTCCTGTGTTTCATTGTTTGCCCTCTTTGGTGGATTCTTTCTGTTGTTGTCCTTGTGGCTGAGTTAGTTTTGATCCCTTTCTAGAATATCTTTTAGTAATATTTCATGGTTGGTTTCATCA
>NW_004524963.1:496997-516157 GCF_000260255.1 Octodon degus
GTGTTTGTAAATAAGATCACAAGTCCACTTCTTGTACAGCAATTAACCACTAAGAAGAATATATGTAGTGTATTATTTGTTGAAACTGTACTTCCAATTAGATTTGAAACTGTCTCATTGCTGTTTATCAATAAAACTTAAAAAAAAGAAAAAAAAAGACAACACCTCCAGCAGTCAGTGTCTTCCAACACAGGTATGCATTTTAATGGTAACGCACACACAGGAAAGACCTCCATGTGGGGATCAGCCTGTCACCACCTATTCACACAGAGTGGCACCCTCTTTAGTCACAGTGCAGGTCCAGGGTCATGAAGCCAGTGGAGCTCTCAGACCTCGGGACAGTGTGAGCAGCTGTGATGTGGTGCTCTGAGGCAGGAGGCTGGGGTCCTCCTTCAGGCGCCTAGAAGGGAAACATTAAATGGGAAATGCGAATCAGAGCACAGAAGGCAGTGTACATTTACCTCAGCCCTGACTCAGCCAGTATGTTGCTTCTATAGTGAAACCCTGGAGACAGCCAATGTAGAAAGAGGAAAGCCTGATAGGGGAGAGGTGTGCTCCATCTATTCCTGCAGGATGAGTAATCAGTCACCGGGTCTCCATGGAGGATCTCCCATTCAGAACTCAGGCCATGTGCACTCTAGACCTGGAGGTGTTCCTAGAATCTAGGAAAACTCTCCGAAGTAAATGTTTGTGAAAAGCTCAAGAATCACCCTCCAGGGAAGCTCTCAGAGGACGAGTGTCCTGCTTGGAGTCCTGGCTTTTGCAGCCATCAAGTTCAGAGCCCAAGTCCTTCCTTAATGACTGGGGCTCCTGCCATGTGAGAGGTTGTGGGAACCAGGGAGAGATCAGGTATGGGCTGAGATTTCTCCAAGGAGATTAGGATCTGAGCCTGCAGCAGTCAGAGCCTGGCCAAGGGCAGTCCTGTCTGCCCACTGTGAGTGGGTCCACAGAGGTGGGGACCAGGGATGGAGACAGCTCTGACTTTCCACTTCCGTTCATCCATGCATCTTGCAGTGCTGAGGTTTCCTCTATCAGATCAGGGGCAGTCAGAGCACTTAACATGATGCCCACAGTGCTTGTTCGGCTCTGCCTAGATCAGTCCTGGGAGCCAGAGGGGACCAGGCTGGGGTGGAGGGGGGAGAATCAGCTGTGGCACCAGTTGGGGCCTCTGACAGCACCGAAAACTTTTCCAGGGTTGAGTCTGCCCACGCCACTGCAAGGACTCAAAGGTGAGTCCTCCACAGCACCCCATGCTCTGCCCTGTCCTCAGGCTCTTGGCATCAGCTAGAGGAAGGCAGGCATGGGCTGAGGGTGAGTGCTGGGAGAGGCCAAGCGATAATATATGGGACAGAGAAGGTCCTGGGCTCTGCCTCTGACTTCCCTGCAGGTTCCCTCCCAAGACCCATGCTCTGGCCAGAGCCAAGCTCTGTGATCCCCCGAGGGAGTTCTGTGAGCATCTGGTGTCAGGGGACACTGGGAACTCAGAAGTACTGTCTGTACAGAGGAGGATGGAGGACCTTGGCACTATTAATTTAACTCAACATGGCCAAGGTCGTCATCCCATTCGTCACAAAAGATGATGAAGGCATACATTGCTATTTCTATTGCAGCCCTGCTGACTCATCAGAGCATAGTGAGCCCCTGGAGCTAGTGGTGACAGGTGAGAGGACACTCAGGGTCCCAGCCTTCAGGAAGGGGTCTGCACTCAAGGGTGTCCCCCTCTCTCAGTCCAGACCTGGGGACAGTGTCGCACATGTGAGTCCATTTTCCATGCTGCCTCCTCTCCTAGGAGTCCACAGCAAGCCCAGCCTCTCAGCCCTGCCCAGCCCTGCGGTGACCTCAGGAGGGAATGTCACCCTCCAGTGCTGTTCACAGAGAAGATTTGACCGGTTCATTCTGACTAAGGAAGGAGGAGACAAACCTTCCTGAACCCAGAACTCACAACTTCCCAACAGAACTTTCCAGGCCCTGTTCCCCGTGGGCCCTGTGTTTCCTGGGCACAACTGGACATTCAGGTGCTATGGTTCTGACAGGCGAGGTCCCCAGGTGTGGTCCATACCTCGCGACAGCCTGGAGTTCCTCGTCTCAGGTGGGAAGACGCTGTCTCTGTCCTTTCTTAACTAAAGGAATCACTCATGGCCTTAACTCTAGGGATACTGATTCTCTGTTGGAGGGAGCAGGACCTAGGGACAACAGCTGGGCAAGGATCCCTCCTCTGAGGTCACAGAGCTCCTTAGAGAGCTCAGTCCCTCAGGTTTCTGGGCTCTGATGGGGCTCATGAAGCCACTGGAAGTTTGTCCCAGCCAAGTCCAAGCTGAAGGCTGTCCCAGTGCTCACTCCGCAGGAGAGGCTGGGCTCTGTTCCCAGCTTCCTATGTCCAGGCTGCCTGGATGCTCTCAGTCCATCTTGACCCTTGTCCACACTCAGCCCCACTGGTGTCCAGAGAGCAGGATTTCAAGTGCATCTGTGGACAGGACCCAGGCAGGAGGGTCTTTTACTGGTCCTGGATTTTCTCATTTGTAGCCTCCTTGGGTGGGGATGGCAGGGCCCTATCTCATGGTTAAGAAAGTTGGAAGTGATGAGTGAAAATACGAGGGCATCTGAGATCAGAGTCTGGAGCTCAGCAGGGAGAGAGCTCATTCAGGGCCACACTGAGTTACCTCAGGAGAACGACACACAGGAGGGAGACCTCAGGCACAGTGTGGGTCTCCTCAACATTACAGCTCCTGCTGTCTGACCTTGGTGTTCAACAGCCACTGAGCCCTCACCCACCACAGAGCCACTCAGAGTGCAGACAGGGGAGGAGAACTCTCTATTATGGGGATGGACACAGTAGGCCTAATCCTGTGCAGGGCAGGCAGGTGGCTGGGTGGAGAGAAGAGTCCCTGGAATCTCTGCCATCAGTCTTTACCTCTGTGACCCCTCTGTCCCCCCACAGCCCCCCAAGTCCAGGATTACACTCTGGGAAATCTCATCCCCATACTCCTGGCTCGCTTCATCCTTGTGGTCCTCAAGATGCTGCTGTTTGAGGCTCAGCACATCCAAGGGAGGATTTGAGATGCGACCAGGAAGTAGACAGTAGATGTCAGTCACTTCTCTGAGTGGTGGAGCCCTGGGAACAACTAGATGGCCTCAGGAGGCTCCAGAAAAAATTGTTGTGCAGAGTGGGACTTCTGTCCAGCAAATGTCCAGGAGGCAATTGTGCTCTTTGTGCTCTGAACACGGGGACTCGGGGGTGACACACAGAGATTGTTCCCCCAGGAAACCTCAGGGCTTCCTCCACCTCCGTGCAGGCTCTGCTGAGGGCCTCTGCTCTCTTCCCAGCTCTGCAGGTGAGACCACACTGCACAGGCCAGGTTGGGGGCTCACTTTGCATCCTTAATGCCCTGCTCCACTTTCAGGTGACATTTTCCTTACCTGCAATTGTAGTATTCCCCAGTGTGTGTGAATGAGACTGCATTCTTGGGGCTGATGACCTGGAGTTGGTTCAAAGGTCAACAACTTCTGCCATTGCCAGTCAAGCAGAAGACCCAATGCTATTAGGGACTACTGAACTATTTTGGAATATTTTGCTGAGTTCACACATCTATAATATTCAAATGATGGAACTAAACAAAAAAGGGGATACAGATGAATGTCCATTTTGTATCTGTGTATTCAAAGTGGTTAGGACAGATGTATAGCTACATTATCTTAATTCACTGAATAGAGGCATTTGTTCTAATAGTGTTTGTAAATAGGATATCATGTCTGCATCTTGTACAGCAATTAACCACTAGGAAGACAGTATGCAATGTGTTAATTATTGAAACTGTCCTACCAATTTGGTTTGAAACTGTCTCATTGCTATTTATTTCTCAATAAAATTATGGAAGAAAAAAATAAGAGAAAAAATGTGTGAAAATAGGCTTTCATCCTGAAAAGAAGTAACACCAAATGATGTCCTATCACCTTTCTGGGCCCAGAAAGTCCTTAGCCATCATTAGATGATCTCTATGAAGTTTCTCCTGGAACAGAAAGGCCTGGACTCCATATACTGGTTTTTCACACTGTCTTCCTAAGTTGCTGCACTACCCAGTCTTATTTTGAATTTAGGAACCTTGACTCAGCCTCCTACAGGGCTGTAATTACAGACATTTGCCACCGCAACTAGCTTTTAAATATAACTTTAAAAAACATCCCTGATCGGTGATGTTGACTATTTTCATAGTCCATTCATGGTTAACGTCACAGTGTCAACCTCCTGCCACTTAGGCGGAGTTCAGAGGGGGTTCACAGAACTGGCGTGTGTTCAGTGTCACCTCCCTGCTCACTGCTGTGGCCATGCAAGGAACTGACCTTTATACCAACCTTGAGTTAACCCTGCTGTCACCATGTATGAGATCCAGGAACTCCCTTCTCTTTGGTCAAATTTGGATTTTCTCTGTGGACTCTCCTGCCAGCCCTGCGCAGAGGCCCTTCTCTCTGTTCCGCCCTGTGCTCCCCCCTCTCCCGTGCGAGTGCGGCAGCCAGGACACCCAGGCAGGGCTGGAGCGGGCTGGGCGAGGGCCCCCCACCTGCCTCCTCGTCCCACTCAGGAAGGTTCTGGTTTCTCATCTGGAAACATGCTGCTAGCTTCTCCCTTCTTTTCTAGCACTGGGAGTTGAACTAGTGCCATCACAGGGAGATGTATCCCTGGCCTGTTTCAAAGTTACTTTGAGATTGGATCTCACCAGGCCTTTGAGTTGCCAGGCTGGCCTGGACTTGAGATCCTTTTGACTCAGACTCCCCCATACTGTGATAATGGTATGAGCCGCCACCTCTGCGATTTATGTGTATTACTATATTGGATTATTTTGCTGAATTCACACACCTACAATATTTAAATGACAATGGCATACCCATCTCTGACAAAACTAAACAAAAAAGAAGATACAAATGAAAAATAATTTTGTATCTGTACATACAAAATATGTAGGATAGGTATGCAGCTGCTCTCACCTAATTCAATGAGAAGAAAGATTTGTACTAACAGTGCTGTGGACAGCATCTTGTACTATGAATAACCACTATGAAGACAACAATATGCAATGTATTAATTATTGAAACTGTCCTACTAATAAGTTTTCAAACTGTCTCATTGCTATTTGTTTCTCGATAAAATTAATTTTAAAAATTAAAAAAATATCAGGTGGAGGACGCTGTCCTCTTTACCCAATTTAGTAAAAACTTGTAAAATGAATTTTATTGCTACATTTAGATATACATAGTGACTGCACTCACCAGGGCAAGCTTGTACCTGAACATGATATTTCTTGATTCTTTCCCCCACCTCCTCTCCTCTCTTGAAGCCCTCTTGCCTTCCTATTTACAAAAGCTTTGTTTTCATTTTCTTCCCTTCTCTTCTTTTTTACTTTTTCCTTCATTCCTTCCCCTGACCACATCCACTGTTCTTTTGCTCATTTGAAAATTCTCTATTTCCCAGTATCTTTTATCCATCTTGGTCCTTATTTATCCTTTCTGTTTCTCCAACTAGAGAAAAAACATGATATGCAAGCATGTGTGTCCAATTTATTACATTTAACAGGATATTCTCAAAGTGGCTCCATTTACTTAGAAATGCTCAAGGTTGTCCTCCTTATGGCTGAGTAGTACCTCACTGGATTAAAAACCTCACAGCTTCTTTATCCATTTATTGACTGGTGGGCAATTGGGCTGTTTCCAAGAGTCAGCTGCTGCACACTGATGCAATCAGCATGGGTGTGCAGAGATGGCTGCAGCACGCTGTTTTTCATTCTCCTGGGAAGACACCCAGAAGCAGATCAGCTGGTGGAATCATACCTCTCCTCCTGGATCTGCAAGGAATCTCCACACTGATTTCCACAGTAGTGGTGCTGGTTTCTACTCCCACCAAAAGTAGAAACCAAAGGCTCCTCTTCCTCTGAAGCCCCCCAGCAGGGGTACTTGTGGATTTCTTGATGATAGCCACTCGATCTAGGGTGAGGTAAGCCTCAGCACTGTTGTAATGTGCATGTCTAGAATGACCAATCATGTTCATTGTTTTTCAGATACTTGTTGCCATTTATGTTTCTTCTTCTGATAAGTGTGTGTTCATCTGAGGTGCCCATTTTCGACTGAGTCTTTAAATCTGGGCAGTTTGATTTTTTAATTCTATAAATAGTCTAGACATTAGTCCTTTGTCAGAGGTAGGAGTTTTTCATACTCTGTTTTTCTTTTGTCTTATTCGTATTCTTCCCACCTTATTCCTAATTTATTTTGGTGGAAAAAAGCTTTCAATAGGAAGAGAACCCAGTTATTGATTCATTGTAGCATTTCCAATACAGTGTGGGTTTTGTTCATGAAATCTTTGCCTACACCTATGACTTCTAGAATTCTGCCAATTCTCTCTTCCGGCAGACGTAGTGATTCTGCTTTAAAATTTAAATCTTTCATCGAACTTAATTTTAATTTAGTCCATGGGGTAGACATAGGGCTAGTGTCAGTCTTTCATGTGTGGAGAGCCAGCTTTGCTGGCACCATTTATCAGAGAGGCCATCTTTCTTCCAGTGTACTTGCTTGGCCCCTTTTTCAAAGAAGAGGTGACTGAGTGTGTGCAGTGTAGTTTCTCCATCTTCTCTTCTCTTTTGTTGATCCTCAAGTGGGTTTGCTTGTTTGTTTTCATTTGATTGTTCTTTTGCTTTTGCCAGTGCTGTGCTGATTTAATCTCAGTAGTTTTGTAGAACAATTTCCAGTCAGAGCTTGCGATGCCCACTGCATTGCCTTTGTTGCCTAGGAATATTCTTGCTATTCCGAGTCTTTTCTGGTTGAAAATTGATTTAGAAATGTTTTATATATTTCTCTGAGGTCTTTTTATTGGAGTTGCATTAAATTCCAACAGAGGATGAGTGTGGCCGTTTTTACTCTGGCCGGTTGTACTGTGCTGGTGACTCCTACCCAGGAGCAAGGGACATTCTTCCATTTCCTGATGTGCTCTTTGATCTTCTTTTCCAGAGAACTGCATCTCAATGTAGAAAATTTTTACTTCCTTTGTTAGATTGATTCCAAAGTATTTCAATTTTTTGCTGTTATTGTGAAAGGTGTGATTTCCCAAATTTTCTCTCATTAAGTTTGTTGCTGATGTACAGAAATAACATTGATTTTTGAATGTTCCCTTTGGTTTTTTTTCCAAAGTTTTATCGATAAACAGCAATGAGATAGTTTCAAATCACATCGGAAGTACAGTTTCAACAAATAATACACTGCATATATTCTTCTTAGTGGTTAATTGCTGTACAAGATGCGGACTTGTGATCCTATTTACAAACACCATTAGAACAAATCATTCTATTCATTAAGAGAATGCAACTATATATCTATCCCAACCTCTTTGAATACACAGATACAAAATGGACATTCATTGGTATACCCCATTTTTTCTAAGTTCCGTTATTGAATATTATAGGTGTGTAAACTCAGCAAAATATTCTAAAAGAGTCCAGTAGCCCATAATAGCATTGGGTCTTCTGTTTAACTGGCAATGTCAGAAATTATTGACCTGAGTCCCCCACAGCTCAACTTAACAGCATGGCTTTATTTCTTATATCTCGACTTCATACTTTTCTACTGGATGGTTAAGACCAAGGTAAAGCAAGACCTATGCAACAAGAGTTGTAGCTTTTTGGTCTGAGAAGGTCAGTGAAATGCCCTCAGGATTTGTCCTGAGATCCTGTACCTCAGATTGTAGAACCTTTATCAGTGCAACCAGCCATGTGGATGAGTCACGGCCAATGCTTGGGCAATGTGCTCTCTGTGAAAGCCTGAGGGAGTGTCTTCTCCCCATGTGACTCTCCTTAGGCCCACTCTGTATCATCGATCACTTTCCTCTTTGGCCCCATAATCTTTTTGATCAGAAAATTTGGAACACTACTGAGGTACATGACATTACAGTACAAGTTTTCATATGTCCTGAGTCTTAATTGACTTTAGAAGGCTAGGGCCAAAATGTTGGCTTTCCTTGTATCCTTCCTTTTTCTCTAATTTTGGTCTGCAAACTTAGGTTGTTAACCATCCAGAAGAAAAGCTTATTGTTATTATCAAACGATTTGGGCTATCAATCTTAACCTCACTATCTCACTGCATTTCAAACATCTTAGGCATAATAAGGAACAGGTATTTTTCATCAAGTATTGATATGTTGAACTTTAAGTCCCTACAGAATATGATAAAAAAATTTAAAAATTAGATTATATTTTAAAAAATAGGATAAAGAATTCTATGCTTCTCATGTTTGCACATAAGTCCAAAAATCTCACCATATACAACCTTGAAGCAGGACAGTCCCACAATATTCCTTTTCCTGTCTCTTGCTTTCATTCACCACCCCCTTCTTCTTGAACATCCATCTACCTGAGAGACATCTTAGCAGTAACTGGCATGTCATGACAAGCTGAATGTTCCCTTTGTATCCAGGTACACTACTGAATTTGCTTATTAACTCTCCCAGCTTTTGATGGAATATTTATGGTCTTCTAGGCAGAGTATCATGTCACCTGCAAATAATGAAAATTAAATTTCTTCCTTTCCTTATTCTTTTTTCTTGTGTAACTGTTCTGACAAACGTTTCCATAACTAGGTGGGGCAGGAGTTGCAACAGTGGACATCCTTATCCTGCTCCTGAACATACAGTAAAAGCTTTACGTTTGGAACCATTGGCATGATGTTGGCTCTCGGATTTCACAGATGTCCTTTGTTACATTGAGATAAAGATCATCTATTTCAATTGTGTTTAGGATTTATTTTATCAACAATGCCTGTTCGATTTTGTCAAATGCCTTTGCTATGTCTACTGAGATAATCATGTGATTTTTGTCTTTGGCTCTGTTGATATGGTGAATTATACTTATTGATTGTGGTTTTGAGCCATCCCTAAATAACTATGATAAATCCAGTCTGGTCATGGTGCACAAGGAGGGAGAAAACAAGGTTCTATGAAGCCAGGATTCAGAGAGACCACAGCAGAGAGGTCCAGGCCCTGTTTGTTCCCTGTGGTCCCAGTGGTCACAATCCTCAGGTGGACATTTAGATGCTACAGCTACTACATGAGCCAATCTCAGGTGTGGTGGGAACCCAGTTCCCCCTGGACATTCAGAACACAGGTCAAAGGCCCAGAGGTAAGTTGGGGACCCAGATTCTGCACAAGACCTGCTGGGGGAGCCCAGGAGTTGATGGCCAAGGTAAGGGTGGGATGTCAGGGAGGCAAAGAGACAGGGAGACAGGGGAGATTAGGGAAGAGCAGAGTCAGAGGAGACAGAGACAGAGGGCCTGAGAATCACTCTTCTGATGCCTCAGTTCAGAACAAGGTGGGGCTGCCCCCACCACTGTCCTCTCTAGGACAGCTCCCCACCACACTATTCCTTTCAGACCAGCAAGAACCCATGGTGTCCTCAAGAGACGACTTCACCCTGCTTTGTCAGTCAGAGTCACATGGACACTTTAGTCTTCTAAGGAGGAAGCCAGGTGAGCCTCCCTTGCTTCTAATATCAGGGTTCCAAGGTCAATCTAAAGAGGCAGAATACACTATAATAACTGTGACTTCTAGTCTCAGGGGTCCCAGAGGGACTGTGCTTGTCAATACCTTCTGTTCCTATCCAGTGACATCGGGGACCTCATATTCTCAGGTGGAAAGTTCCAGCCCCTGTCCTTACTAAACCAGACTATGAACACAGGAGACATGATCAGGGGGTGGAGAAGGGGCTGCCAAGCAGGGGAAGCCTGGAAAAGGAGGAAAGAGCTGGAGTCTGTGCTCTGGGTCCCCACCCCCAAGCTCTCGGATGGGGTCAAAGTGCAGGAAGGAGGACTTGACACTTGGGAAATCTTGGATTAGTCTAAACTGGTTCAAGCTCACAGGGGAGGGCAGAGACCTGAGGCCTCCCTTTCTTATATCCCTGTCTCAGAATGCAGTGTCCCAAGCCCTGGTAACAGGCCCAGATTCTTGCATGTAGGAGCTCCTTCACCTTGACCTGAAGAAGTTTCTAGATTCATCTCTGCCATGTTCCCAATAGGTGCTTGGATGGCTCTCTCCAAATGAGGACAGGATTACACAGTAGTGTGTCCAGGTGGCTTCCTGGAGCCATAGGGTGAGGTGTGAGAACACATCTGGGGTCCTCCACCTCAGAGTTCCACGTGTTCAGGGTGGAGGGATCAGAACAGGCCTTCTCTTCCATGGCAGGATTCCAGGAGCCTTTCCTTCTCAATGAGTCAAAATCGGAATAAAATGAGGCAGGCCCAAGGATGGGACGATGTGGGAGGTAACCTGGGATACAGCACAGCCTGTGTTGGCCCAGGTGCTCCTGGGAGGATCAGCCTGAGAAATCTTTTATCCTAGGGCCTGTGCTTTGGTGTCCTACCTGGGAAGAACCCGGATGTGGCCTCCAGGGCTTGGAGTCTCTAACTCATGGGGATCCTGAGATGTCCCCAGGCCTGGTGAGAAACACTGCAAAGGCTGAGTCTGGAGGGAGGAGAGGCATTTTGGTGAGTTAGTGACAAGCCACTGAGGGTCTCCTACGGCCACACTCCTTCCTCATTTCTGAGAGCCTGAGGCTGCTGCCCCTCAGAGCACAGCGGTCTGTGAAGGGAGAATGTAAAAGTAAGGTGATGAGTTAATGTAAAACTAAATGCAAAAAATTACTCTGCTCAACTTTCTGTGACCCTGCTTCCTTGTAAAACCACAAGGAGGCTTGGTGTACCGTTGATAGGTCATCAACAGACTGAGAGTTCCTAGGAAACAATACTCCCAGAAAAAAAATGTATGCTGAGTAACTGATACACTGTCCCTAAAGTTACTGTTCTATACTAAATGACAAATTTATTTGCCAAACAGGATGCGGTTTCTATCTTTTAAAATAAAAATATTTCTAAGGCTCATGGCCGTTTGTCCTCTCCTGCATGAGTATGGTCAAGCAGTCCCAGGCCCAGTAATAAAAGGCTCATATTTAAATTTCAATTTTGGATTCTGGTCTGGTTTCTATGCTTTTTTCCCATAATTTTATTGAGAAACAAATAGCAATGAGACAGTTTCAAACCAAATTGGTAGAACAGTTTCAATAATTAACACATTGCATACATTCTTCCTAGTGGTTAATTGCTGTACAAGATGCAGACATGAGATCCTATTTACAAACACCATTAGAACAAATCCCTCTATTCATTAAGAGAATGTAACTATATATCTATCCTAACCACTTTGAATGCATCTGTATCCCCTTTTCTGGTTTCTGTGTTGAGCACCCATAACACGGTCCCTCATTCCTCTCAGTCCAGAGCGGAAGCCCGCTCAGCCTTTCTGGGGTCCCATTGTGTGGGGGGCTGAGCCTCCAGCAAGCCTGTCCTATAGAGAAACACTAGGCTGCGGGCTCCGCCCGGCACAGCCCCTCCTGCTCCCCCTGGCGGCCCCTGTGGTCAGTGCACCCTGGAACTGGGGAGGGGCCCTGAACTGCTCCTTCACACTGGGGTCTCTATCCAGCAGGCCGTGACTGCAATTCTGTTTAATTGTGGTATAATTTTGTTTACACACTGGTGTACTGTAGCTGTCTCTCTAAACTGAAAAAATAACAATTCTCTGTGAAAATTTAAAGACATGAGAACTTATACATAAAAATGTAAATAATTTTTATGCGCTGATTTTCTGGAAATTGTATTATATTTGTACAAGAATAATAGAGAATAACTTCTTAATACCAAGTCTTTGGGGCTGGGGAGAGAGCTCAGAAGCATAAGTATCTGCCTGGCAAGTGCAAGTTGAGAGTTCAATCCCCACTAAAAGAAAAAAAATGTTTTATTAACTTGAATTGTGTATATTCATAGGAAATGTGTGATATGATCCACTCTTTTAAAACTGGTTCCTTAAGTCTCAATGAATTTATGTTTTCTGAGTGTTACCTTGTGTTACAGGAGAGAAGCTAGTTGTTTTTATGGATTAATTTTATTTCATCTTATGATCCCCTTTCAAATGTTACAGATTTTCTATAATTTACTGAATAAATATATGTAAAGCAATATTAATTTCTCAATAGCATGCATATTCCAATTCTCCTAATAAAATGTATTTATATATCATTTAGAGATCTACATAGTCAAATCAAAAAATACTGATTCATATTCCACCTCATTTTATAACTGAACTAAAGGAAGGGACTTACCGCACAGGCTGAATTATCAGTCCTGTCACTCTTGATATATTTGTAACCTAAAATACATAACAGATCATTGATTCAGGACAGTAACTCTAGGAAGGATTCAGAAGTCAGGAAATTGAGGATGGATGAGAGTCCTCGGAGCATACATGCTGTGACCGTGCTCATACTATATGTTTATACAGTTACATTTCTACTCACTTTCATTTTTTTTTCCAAAGGGACTTTTTTGGTCTTATTTTTACTCTTTTCTTTTTTGGTACCGGGAATCGAACTCTGGGCCTTGTGCTTACTAGGGAGGCACTGCGCCACTGAGTCACATCCCCGACCCAAAGAAATCATGATTATTTGTTTTGGTTTTTTTTGGTGGAACCAGGGATTGAATTCAGGCCCTTGCATTTGCCAGGCAAGCGCTTATTCTACTGAGCTATCTCCTTGGCCCCTTCTTTTCACTTTCATTCACATACTTCCTTTATGCCACATGGATATTTTTATTTGTTTATTATAGAGGAATTTGTGCATCTATAAACTGCATGCACATATTTTGGGAACTCCTAATACTTCTACCACGTAAAATACGTGTGTGTGTGTGTGTGTGTGTGTGTGTGTGTGTGTTGCACTGTAGGTGTTCCACACCATGAGATGACCACCGAAGGAGATTTCAGGGATCATGAGGCACCAGGGCCCCTGGCTGGGCCATAGCCCCAGATTTCACTGCTCCATGAACCTCAGTACCAGGAGCCCTGAGGACCAGAGCTGCTCGTCTGGAACCTGAGCCCTCAGCCAGTGACTGAGGGACAACTCGCCTCCAGGAAGATCAGTGTGCATTATCCTGCGCTCGGGATGAACCAAGAGGGAGGGCACAGTGCTTGGTTATTTACAAACTGGTCATTATGTTTCTTGCCTGTCCTGAGTTCTTCGACCTCAGGCAAACTTTATTTCTGAATGACTCTGACCCATATTCTGAATTCTCAACACAGGGAGGGTAAAGAATCCACTGGGGAGGTAAGGGGAAAATCTCCTCCAACAGGAGAAAGGCTCCTACAGATGCTCATGAAATGCGCCATGCTGGTGAAATAAAAGGTTGTGGACCCAAATAAAGGCTCTGGTCCTTCAAAGATTCACACATTGTATTCTTGATTCCCAGGAGCAATGGAGACCTTCAGTCTATCCCAAACCTAGTCAAACTCCAGATCTGGGGAGCAAAAGCATTCTCAATTATGAAGCTGGATAAATAAGGTGAGCTCCTCCTTAGAGGATGCAGGTACTCCCTATTGGTATTCAGGAATCCTGGGGTGATTTTCGTCTCTGTTGACCTCTTTATCACTAATTCTTAGCTTCAACACCCCCCTCACACAGTGGACAGTCTCTTCGGGATGGGCCTGTCTGACCTGGTCCTGTGGTCCTGGGGATTCCAGGATTCCAGGCTTGACTTGGCCAGAAAAGGATCCACACACAGCCAGGAGCTGAACATGAGAAAGTATAGTCGCTGGGCACCCAGAGTGGTGCAGACTATGAATCCTGGGATGGATTTGGGGTTTCAGTATCTATGTCTGGTAACACCCATGTTTAACTTGCTTGCCCAGTAGTTGAGGGTTTTCACAATGTCCACCATTCTCAAGGGGTTTGATCTCCACCATCACGTGGAGAGAAAAGAACTAAAGTAGTGGTTTTGACAGAAGATGTTATTGGTAAATTCTCACAAACAGCAATATTCACACCACCATTAACTATATAAAAGAAATGATGATAATAGAGCCTGAACTACTGAGATGCTGACCTAACTGAGAAAGAATAAAATCTCCACCCCGAGAAAAGAGACCTATCACATCAATATCTACAGAAAGACAAGTGAAATGTTGACATTCGGTGAGTAGTCGGTGCACCAGCCTTAACGTCATTATAGTCTGCAATAATGGCTTGGAGTCTGCTCTACAGCTACAAATATTAATAAAACTTATAAATATAAAAAGTAGACCTGTAAGGGAGAATAAAACGTAGAGAAGAAAAATGTGAAAGTAATGAGCAAGGCGACAAAGGGCAGGGAAATGTGAGGGAAAATATCCAACTAAAGAATTAAAGAAATGATGGAACAGGCATTTTCCATCAAGTATTGATATGTTAAACTTTAAGTCTCTACAGGATGGGAAAATATTTTAAAAATAGAAATTAACAATTATATATTTTTACACAGAAATTTAGAAATCTAACCATATACATCATTGTAGCAGAAAGTCCTAAGAAATTGTAACTGTCCTACTAACCTGCTTTGGAACTGTCTCATTGCTATTTTTTCTCAATAAAATTCATAAAAAAAGAATTAAAGAAATAAAAAGACTTCAAGTTAAAGAATCAGAAATATGCAACTCATAAAAGTAAACCAAAAAAGAGTAAAAAGAAGAAGGCAAAAATCAACCAAAGGAGAAAAAAAAAAAAGCATAAAGCCAAAAAAAGAGATATCCGACCGACCTCAGGCCCTGGGAGTGTGGGGGAGAGCTTCTGCTCTATCTGCTCCTGCCCTTGCTCCAGGCCCAGACCCGCCGCATGAGAGAGGCACTTCCCTGCCCGGCGAGACCCTGCGCAGCCCGCCCTCTGAGTGAGAATTTCCCCCGCGACTTGGGCCCTCCATATCCTACCAACGCCAGGCCCTGCGAATGTGGGGCAGAGCTTCTGCTCTATCCTGCACCTGCCCGCTGCTCCAAGTCCAGGCCCGCTGTATAAGAAGCCTTTGCCCTTGTTATCCAGAACTCCCCTGCCTGGCCAGACCCAGCACAGCCCACCATTTGAGTAAGAACTTCTGCCGCACTCTTGGGAGTCCTGCAGACCCACCAAAACACAACACTGGTGAGTGTGTGGGAGAGCTTCTGTGCTCTCTCGCCCCCACTCCTCATACTCCCCCAGACCCAGCCCAGACCTAGCATACATGCTTGAGGTAAAACTCTGCAGCTAAAGTCCCTGCAGTTAGACTAGGGTCAAAACCACACAGCTAATCCAGGAACAGATCATTTTACCAGAGGTGTACAGAAGGCCCAGCTCCAAGAGCAACAACAGTAAGGAGCTGGGCACGGTAGCCTAACCCAAGTCAGGCAAAACTGCATGAACAGAACTTGGTATATCAATACCTGAATTTCATTAAGTGATAACATAATTGCACCAAAGCTCTACACCAAAGGCCACAGGTCAGTGTTAAACAAAATGATAAAGACAAGGAGCAAAATACAATCTCAGGTCTGAAGCCCACACACAAAAAGTGCAGAGGACACTAGCTCAGCTGAAATAAATGAATCAATAGCGTTGGAAGTAAATAAACAACAGCAGAAAGATATAGAGGAACTCAGAGAATAATTAATTTCTGGAATAAAAAAAAGAAAACTCTGAATTTATAGCAGCTGAACTCAAGAATCAAATGCAGAAACATATGGAGGAAACACAATGCCCAACCAGAACAAATGCAGTGGGCACTAGCTTAGCTGAAATACATGAATTAATAGCGTCAGAAGTAAATAAGAAACTGCAGAAAGGTTTAAAGGAACTCAAAGCAGAATTAGTGTCTCAAATGAAAAAAAAATCTTTAAATTCATAGCAGCTGAACTAAAGAAACAAATACAGAAATATAAAGAGGAAACCCAATCTGAAAAAAAAAACCTCTGCTGTAAAAGAATTAATAACTGCTTCTAAAGAAGACATTGATAAAAAAAATACAGGAGATTAAAAAATGATGGATTCCTTCAATGAGCAATACAGGAAAGAAATAGAAAGTCAAGGAGATGTAGAGGACCTTAAAATCTCAATTACAAGCCTGAAAAACCATTTGAGTGAAAGTGAAGATAGAGTTTCAGATCTTGAAGATGCTGGTGCAACTAGTGAAAAGGTAAGAAAGGATCTCTTAAAAACAACTAGGATGCAGGAAAAAATAATCCATCACCTGCAAGATGGTGCAAAGATGAACAATGTGAGACTAATAGGCATTGATGAGAATGAAGGAGTCAATACAAATGATATAAAAAGAATATGGACAGAAGTAATAGCAGAAAACTTCCCAAATATGAGAAAACAATCTGACATTCAGGTAACTGAAGCATACAGAACTCCAAATAACTTCAACCCAATTAAAAACACACCAAGACATATAATAGTCAAGATCCCAGAAATCCAACACAAGAATATCATACTGAAAGCCGCTAGAGAAAAGAAGCAGATCACGTTCAAAGGAAAACCCATCAGAATTACGGCTGACTTCTCTTCACAAACCATGAAGGCAAGAAGAGAATGGAGCAGAGTACTTCAGGTCTTCTATGAAAACAAATTCCAGCCCAGACTACTATACCCTGCAAAACTCTCTTTCAAGTTTGATGGAGAAGTGAAATACTTCCATGACAAAGAACAGCTAAAGACTTTCGTGATGACAAAGTCATCCTTACAAAGGCTACTGAAAGATGTTCTAGAGAGGGACCAAAACGATCAGAACTCCACCAGTGAGAACAGAAGAAACCCACTAAACAGGACAAACAATTAAACACAGAAGAAAAAACAGTTACAAAACAGCACTCAAATAACATGTCAATCATAAGTCGACATATCTCAATAATAACCATCAATGTAAATGGACTCAATTCACCAGTTAAGAGAAATAGATTGGCACAGTGGATTAGGAAACAAAACCAAACAATATGTTGTATACAAGAAACACATTTAACTCATAAAGAAACTCACAGGCTGAAAGTCAAAGGATAGAACACAATACTACATGCCCCAGCACTTCAGAAAAAAGCAGGGGCAGTAATCTGATCTCAGACAGTCTCAACTTCAAGCCAAGAATGATCAAAAGAAATAAAGAAGGCCACTATATACTTGTTAGAGGAAAAATTCAAGAGGAAGAAATAATAATCATAAATATGTATGCACCAAACATGGGAGCACCCAACTATATAAGACAAACTTTATTAGACATGAAAAATCTAATATCCAATACAACAATCTTAACAGGAGACCTAAACACCCCCTTATCCCAAATAGATAGATCAACCAGACAAAAAATTAGCAAAGAAGTAGCACAACTGAACCAGAGCTTGGAACAAATGGACTTGGTAGATATACACAGAGTGTTTCACCCAACCACAGTGGAATACACATTTCTTTCCATACAGCCCAGTAGGTGGCTAATGTACAAGCAGAAGCATGTCTTTGATCTCTTTGGTATACCTCTATGGGAAACACAAACAGATCTCAGATCTTTGTGCTTTCTCAGACAGCAAAGTTTGGGATCAGACAATATGAAGAATTTAAAGCTAGCACTTTCTGATCCACCTCTTTAGAGTTTCATAAGCAAACAGCCTGGCTTACAACCAGAGATGCAGACCACTAAATCCTGCCAGAACAGAGCGCACCCTGGTTAAGTGACTCAGGGAGTCTAAGTCAGCCTCTACTGGCTCTGTTCCTCCCAGCAGCTATGGAAGGATGACCCGGACACCCTGAATGTAGGTACTCTGTGACTTCTCACTCCTGGAATAGTTTACACCTAAACAGGTGGCCTTCCCCCAAAATAGTTCATGATTAATCATCTTAAATACAATGGAGTTTGCAATGGATTTATCCTACATCCCTATCCAGCCTGAGGAAGAGGTCCCTTTCAGAGTAAAACAATAACCATGAGAGTGCTGTCAGCAGAGCATTGCCAGATAAGTCCATTGTTTCTCCCTGACTCTTGTGATTGCAAAGACAAGATCCTTTCCCAGAAGTTGGGGTTAGCATTCCACTCTGCCTTCTTTGCTCTATGCTGCATTCAGTTTTTCCTGTTTCTCTGAGATTCATAGCTTTCTTTTATTTCCCTTCCTTGATTCTAATGGCTGCTATCCCATTTCAATTCTCTAAGTCATTGTCCTCCAGCTGTCCGGCCTCCTGGTCCTGGAGAGGCTGTGTTATACTCTTGATCTTTAATCTGCTGTCTTCCATCCTTTTTCTTGGTACACTGCTATCTCTGAGAGCAACTAAAATTCACAAACTGTAGAAACAGTGTCAGTGGATTTCAATGTCAATAAAATAAGTTGACAGGAAATCATGACCAAGATACGCTAATGGAACCCAGGTGGTAGAAAAAGTTCTCAAGACATTTTCTCCTCTGAATCATCTTAGCATCTGTGACCATTTCAGTGTGCCTTGCACAACACAGAGGTCCTTCTCCAACGATGTGACAAGGGGAGCACCTGAGCCATCAGAGGAAACAGGGAGACCCTGGAGGGTGCATGTGACATCAAAGCCCAGAACGGAGAGTGGACAGGAATTAGGCACAATGCATGGACTGCACCCAATACAGCTGTGGATAGGAAAGATTTCCTTTCTTATTTAACACTGTATGATCTCTCTCAACATAAATAAATTGATGAAGATTCTCCACTGGGCACAAAAAAAGTTCTGGGGACATTGTTTCTTCCAGGAAAAACCTCAGTGGATTATTGGAAAGTGCTGTTTGCACAATTAAACATTGTTCATAAAATAATAGAAATAAAAGATATGGAAGCCTCTGAGAAATTATATGCACCATGATTTTCTTTAAAAAATGATAACCTGCAATATAGCATTGAATTTGTAACAATATTATGAGTTTGTACGATATGGTTTCCTCATTTTTCCTGGCATCACATGTAAGGTGGGCAGAAAGTCATTCAAGACTTTAAAGGAAGCCTAACAGTAAATCACACCAAGGTCAGGGGAATCAGGCCTGAATACTTTGACAGAATGTGGGGGAAGTGCCAGAATTACAAAATAAGAATTTTAAATGAAATAATATAAGTAGTCTATGCTAAAACTAGTTTAAAACATCTGCTGGGAATAAAGAATAGTGACTCATTCTGAAAAGAAAATCAGAGACCCAGTCCTAGCCCAGGTCCGGTGAGTGTGCGGAGAGCTTCCTGCTACCCTGCACCGGCAGGACCAGTCCCAGCCCAGGCGCAGTGTGGGCCGGACCCTCTCCCAGCCCCTTGGGCCGCCCCC
>NW_004524963.1:543115-555317 GCF_000260255.1 Octodon degus
CTTCTCTTTGTCATTTTGTATACCTGTCTTCTGACCTTTGGTGTAGAGCTTAGATAGAGTTATTACCTTAGCACCAGGTCCGGATCTATGAAGTTCGGATTCCTCCAGGTGGGTGTTGTTTGGATCTGGCTGCTGTGCTCCACTTCTTTCTGCTGCAGGTGTTATAGTTGAACCCTTTGTGTCTCTCTGTCAAGATGTTCTATTCCTGAATCAGCTGGGTGGGTCTTGCCTCTAGCCTCTTTGCAGGGAGTTCTGCTGAAGGGTTCCGTGCTGGGCTTGCCAGGCCTGCACTCTGAGTCTGTTCAGGATCTGGCGGGCCCGGGTCATCTCACTCACTCGCCGGGCCTGCCCTCTGGGTCTTCAGCAAGCTTTTGAAACTAGCAGTTAATTGGTAGGATTCTCACCTTGACTAACTATATATGCTGATACCTGTGAACTAAGCAAGTTTACTGAAGATAGCAATGTGTAGTACTAGGGCCATGCTTGGAATTCCAATTATTGTGGCCTTCTAAACACACACTGCTTCTAATGTCATATCCATTACTACTATACTGTCTCTCACGTAAATGTTTGTTTTAGAAAGGGTAATGAGTGAAAATAACAGACAAGAAAAAAAATGTTCTAGGACTGTCCTGCTACAATGCTGTATATGGTTAGATTTCTAAAATTCTGTGTAAAAATATGCAATTCTTTATTTTGATTTTTTTTCTTTTTTTTCTTTACGGAACTGGTGATTGAACTCAGGCCCTTGTGCTTGCCAGGGAAGCAGTTATTCCACTGAGCCATTTCCCCAGCCCCTAACTTTTTTTTTTTTTTCGGAACTGGGGATTGAACTCACGCCCTTGCACTTGCCAGGCAAGCACTTATTCTACTGAGCTATCTCTCTGGCTTTTATTTTTAAAATATTTTTTATTCTTCATTTTATTCTTCACATTCCATAGGGATTTAAAGTTGAACATATCAGCACTTGATGGAAAATACCTGCTCCATGTCATGTCTAAGATGTTTGATATTCAGACAGATGGGGAAGCTAGGCCCAACTGCATATGCTAAATGGTAACAATATCATTTAGCTTCTCTTCTGGATGGTTAACAACTTAAGTTTCCATACAAAAAATTAGAGAAAAAGAAGGGTTACAAGGACAGCCAACATTTTGGTCCCAGCCATTCAAGGTCATTGAGGACTCAGGACATAAGTGAACCTGTACTGTAACATCCTGTAACTCAATGGTGTTCCAAATTTTCTTATCAAAGAGTTTATGGGGCCACAGAGGAAAGTGACCGATGATGTATAATGCACTTAAAAAGAGTCCTCTAGAGATAAAACATTCTCTCAGGCTTTCACAGAGAGCAAATTGGGGAAGCAATGGCCGTGACTCACCCACATGGCTGACACTGACAAAGGATCTGCAAACTGTGGTACAGGGTTTCAGAGTAAATCCTCAGTTGATTTGACAGACCTTGAGATATCCACAAGTTACATTTCTTGCTTTATAGGTCTTGCTTTGTCTTGGTTTAACCATGCATCAGAAATTATAAAAATGAGGTATAAAAATTAAAGCCATATTAACATGCTGAGCTGTAAAAGGCTCAAATCAACAATTTCTGACATTGTCAGTCCTACATATAACCCACTACTGTTATGGACTACTGGACTATATTGAATTATTTTGATGAATTCTCAGACCTACAATATTGGAATGGCAATGGAATACCCATCTCTGACAAAACTAAAAAAAAAAAAGGCTGGGGGGATATAACCAAAGGACGATTTTGTATCTGTAAATACAAAATAGTTATGATAGATATACACCTACTAACGCTTAATTGAACGAGAAGAAAGATTTGTACTAAGACATTGGACAGGATATCCTGTCTTCATCTTGTGCTATTAATAGCTGCTTCAAAGACAACAATATGCAGTATATTAATTATTGTAACTGTCCTACATATCTGTTTTGAAATAGTCCCATTGCTATTTGTTTCTTAATAAAATTTAAAAATATTTTTTAAAATTGATGAAGGGACTCCAAGACACTAGAAAAATGTAAAACAGAGCCAGTGGACATTTGCAAGATGCAGTATTCAATTCTATGAATATGCTGACTTCTTTCTTCTAGGAGAATCCCTGCCTCATTCCCCCCAACCACTGAGTTTTGCCAATGCCCTGAGTGCCGTCCAGCGCTGTGGGCATCTCTCATCCCTACCCCAACCTTGATGGAGCTTTCTACAGTCAGAGCTCAGTGCATCTCTACACTCATCCACCTGCACTGGGTGCCTGAGTCTTCCCTGACCCCTAGAACTGGAGGAGGATGGCCATAAAGAGGACAACCATGGCGTGCAGATGGCCAGTCTGAGGGAAGGATGAGCTCTATGGGAAGTAGGGGAAGTGGGATCAGCACTGGGTAACAATGCCCTGGAAGGGCCAGCTTTGAAGGGATCCAGGCCTGTTGACTGCTGTGTCCTGTTATCCCTGACATGAGGAGCACTCAGGAGTTCTCAGATAGAAGGGGAACTTGCAACCAGCCTGGAGCCCAGCCAGGTCTGCCCTGTGATGACACAGGCGGGCGACTGCAGAAGTCAGCTCTGCTTCCTGTGGGCCACCTGCTGTGGCCACCCTGTGAAGGGCAGGAACCAATCCCCTGCTGCACAGCTCTGTGTGTCAGGCCCGGTGGTGTCATCTATGCAAAGACTCACCTGGAGTCACCATGACCAGCAGCCACACGACACTTTTGCTGTTTATTGGTAAGAACTAAACGTGCAGAGCAGAGCCCAGAATCTGGAACCTCACTCCCAGACTCTGGCCCATCAGGAGACCAGGGGCTCTGGAAGCTCCGGGGAGGAGGAGACCTGCTCAGGCCCCAGGGAGAAGCTCTCACAGGGATCTCTCTTCTAGGGCTGAGCCTGGATCACAGGGCAGGAGTGCAGGCAGGTGAGTGCATTCCAAGCTACCCCTAGTCTCTCCTCTCCTGGGGCCACGGGGCCACTCCTGGGCAGTGGGGATGGAGCACAGCAGGTGTGGCCTGTGTTCTGAGGTCTAAAGGGCACTGGGGTTGAGAGATGAGATCTGAGGGGAGAAGGAGTTCCTAGGACCCAGTTGAGATTTCCCTGCAGGGACCCTCCCTAAGCCCAGGCTCTGTGCTGAGCCAGGCTCTGTGATACCATGGGGGGAACATGTGACCCTCTGGTGTGAGGGCGCCCTGGAGGCCCAGGAGTACCATCTCTACTGAGAGCACAGCCCAGAAATCTCAGACACAAAGACCTCTCCTCAGCCCAGGAGAAAGGCCAAGTTCTCCATCCCATCCATGAGAGAAGATCATGCAGGATAATATCGTTGTTACTATCGCAGCCCTGCAGGCTGGTCAAAGCCCAGTGAGTCCCTGGAGCTGGTGGTGACAGGTGAGAGAACACACATGGTCCCAGCCAAGGCTGTGCCCTCAGGAAAGTGTCTTTTCTCAGGGACGTCCCCTTCTCACAGTGCTGAGGACAGTGTGAGAGGTGTGAGTCCATTTCTCACACTGCCTCCTTCTCTTCTAGATTTTTATAGCAAACCCAGCCTCTCAGCCTTGGCTTGTCTTGTGTTGACATCAGGAGGGAATGTCACCCTCCAGTGTGGGTCACGGGAGGCATTTGACAAGGTTCATTCGGACTGAGGAAGCAGGGGACAAGCTCTCCTGGACACTGAAATCACAGAAAGACTCGAGAGGGCACTTCCAGGCCCTGTTCCCTGTGGGCCCTGTGACCCCCAGGCGGAGGTGGATATTCAGGTTCTGCGGCTACTACCAGCAAACTCCCCACATGTGGTCAGAGCCCAGTGCTGCCCTGGAGCTCCTGCTCTCAGGTAAGCAAGTCCTTTCTTTGAGCCAGTCATGGTGAAATTTCTAAATAAATGACAGGCCCCTTGTACAGAGAAACCCCAAGAGGAAGTTGGGTCAGAACATTTATACAGCTACAATCTTCAGTGTGACAGTCAGGGCGACCCACAAGGCAGGACAAAAGGGCAGGGAACAGCACCTCTGCCCGTTACCTCCTCCCCCCAAAACTGTTCAGGATGCCCTCCCTCCTGACCCAGTCAGGACCTGTTCTTGCCCCTGGACAGAGCCTGACTGTCCAGTGTGGCTCTGACCTCAGCTATGACAGACTCACATTCTCCAAGGAGGGGACAGGTGACCTTCCAAAAATCCTGGCTGGTAGGCCCAGCCTTGGCTTTTCCATGCTGATTTCTGTCTGGGAACTTAGAACAGGTCCCATGGGGGTTGCTACTGACACTATAGTGGACAGAGCCTTGCCTCTGAGTGGCTTACCCACCCCTGCAGCGACCACCTGGACATCCTGATCCCTGGTGAGTAGCCCAGGGCATGTCAGGGATGCAGAAACTTCATAGGCCTTGCTGGGGGAGCCAAGGAGCTAATGGTCAGTGTGAGGGTGGGGTGTCGTGCAGGAAGAGAGACAGAGAGACAGGGGAGGTCAGCAGGGCAGAGTCAGGGGATACAGGAACTGAGCATTCTCAGAGACTGCCCTGCTGAGGCCTCATGTCATTACTTTGGGACCACCTCTCATCACCCTCCTTCTCTCCAGGACAGCTCCCTGGCACACCCTCCCTCTCAGTGCAGCCAGGACCCACGGTGGCCTCAGGAAAGGATGTGACCCTGCTGTGTCAGTCACAGAGCCCAATGGACACTTTCCTTTTGTTCAAGGGCGGGGGACAGCTGATCCTCCCTTGTGTCTGAGATCAGTGTCCCGAGGTCAGCAGTCCCAGGCAGAATTCTCCATGGGAGTTGCGAGCTCAGCTCCTGGAGGTACTTACAGGTGCTATGGCTCTCAGAACTCCTCTCCACACCTGCTGACCCTGGAGCTCACAGTGTCGGGTGTGTTGTTTCTCACCCATGCATGACTGAGCTCAGGGTCCCTATGAATCCTCTCAGGGATGCTATGGGCTGGGTGGATGTGAGGGCACTGGGAGAACCAGGCAGAGGTGGACTCTCCCTGGGCCTGTTGTCATCACCCATCCTTCCTGTCTTGAATGTGCCTCAGGGCAGAGGCCCTAGCCCTAGGGAGAGGAGAGTCCAGCCTGGTGCACCCCAGTCCCACAACCCCTCAGGTCCTCAACCCAGGGTGACCTCATGCCCCACCCCTAGTGCCAAGCTACACAGCAGGAATGTCTTATGCTTGGTCCCTGTATCCTGTGTCCAGGATGCCTGGAGATGCTCAGCCCATCTCAATGTTGCTTCCAGTCTTGACTCTGCAGTTTTCCAGGGATAGTGATTTGGGAAAGGAAACTGGATCCCCAGGGCTCAGAATCTGGGCTACATGGGTTGTGTCACAGCTGAAGGAGATGGTGTGCAGCCTGGGGTGGACCAGCAGCTGAAGTGGGGTGCAGGGAGCCCAGCCCCTCACCTGCCCCCTCTGCCTAGGAAACCCTAAGGGTCAGCCCCTCCCTCCAGCGTCTGGACCCAAGCTTGGTGAGTGAGGGCACTGTTGGGAGTGGTCTGTGGCCAGAGCTGAGCTGTGGGGATGGTGCCCCCTCCTCTGGAGATGGAGACTTGGAGAAGTCCCTCCTGGCTGGGCCTCAGTGTCTCCAGGTGTAAAGGGAGGCTTGTTCTTGACCTTCAAGTTGCACTGATGCTTATCTTGCTGTGAGAGATCCTTCTCTCCCGGACAGCTCCCTGACACATCCTACCTGTCAGTGCAACCAGGACCAACAATGTCCTCAAAAGAGGATGTGATTCTGCTGTGTCATGCACAAAGCTTGATAGGCACTTTCCTTCTGTCCAAGGAGGGGGCAGCCGATCCCCCCACCCCTGCATCTGAGATCAGATTTCTGATGTCAGCAGTCCCAGGTAGAATCTTCCATTGGAGAATTCTGAGGATTCTGAGAATTCACAGGACAAGGCTCCCAGCGAAGCCTCCATGACCCCACAATGCAAGAGCTCTGTCCCTCTGTGCAGTGATGGTGACAGTGGGAATAGTACCAGACAGGGCAGCAGCTGTGATTATTGCCCTGCAGCTCAGGGAGCCCAGCTCTTGTGAAGAGAAGGAGGCTGGATGTCAGACTCCCTGCACTCAACCCCAGCCTGTCCCTTCATTGTTTTTCACTAAGGGACCAGGATTCCAACAACATTACACTATCCAGGTCCCCCTCATGACTCCGTGTCCCAGGGAGGGTATTGGTTTCTGACGTCTATGAACTCACATGATCGTTGTGTCCTTTCTTCACATGGGGCTGAGACCTCAGGATATGGGCAAGAGGGAGAGGTCCACAGGGAGCCTCTGCCTGTGGCGAAGGTAGTGCAGCATGAAGCTCCCTGACCAGGCTCCTATGAGATGTATCCCAGGACCTCAGCCAAAGAGGGATCACAGAAAGGCACAGATTGAAGCAGAGAAGTTGGGCTGGACTGATGGGTAGGGAATGGACCAGCACATGCTCCTGGTGCCCTCATATGATGGCCAGCACCTCTGCTGTCCCTCTGCCTCCAGAGCAGGCCTTACAACATGAGTGAAGACGCTTTCCCCAGACAGACAAGAGTGCAGTGCACGTGTGATTTGCAGGTTTCATGGCAGGGCCAGTCTCCACAAAAGCAGGGAAAGGACTTTAGGGAGCCTCATGGCTTCCCAGACCCTAAGCACTGGGTGAACACTACCTTAAGTCAATGGAGTGGAGGAGTCTGAGGTCCAGGCTTCAAGGAGACACCCTGTGGAGAGAGCAGACTCTAAATGTTCAGGGGCCGTGAAACCTGGCTCCTGGTCCCTGCACTGGAGGAGCAGGGAAGCCCTCCTTCACCAGAGTCAGCTCACATCCTTTGGTGGCCCTCACAGAGCAGAGGGTGGACAAAGGCTCAGTTATTTCTCAACTCAGAAAGCCTCACTCTCACGCATCCCGATCTCTGGTAGGTCACATACCGTTTGCTCATAATTGTGTCAGACACAAGGTTTGTATTCATGGAATATGGGGAGCCTGAACAATCCCATGATGGGCCTGAGGGAACTTGCCACAGGAGGAAGAGAGCTTGTTCAGGACCGCATAGAGCTATCTCAGTAGGAGGAGACACCAGATGTGGAGCTGAGGCACAGCTCGAGTCTCTCCAGCACTGCAGCTCCTGCTCCACGAACTTGGTACTCAGGAACCACTGACGCCATCAGCCCATCACAGATGCACTCAGAACCCAGACAGGAAAGGAGACTTCTCCATTATGGGCTGGACACCATGGCCCCAGGCCTGTCCAGGGCAGACAGGCTGCTGGGTGCATAGAACGGACCTTGAAATCTCTGCCACCTGTACTAAACTCTGTGACCTCTCTGTCCCACCTTAGGGCCACATACCCTGGACTACCCAGTGGAGAATCTCCTCCGGTTAGTGCTGGCTGGCCTGGTCCTCACCATCCTTGGGATCCTGCTACTTGAGGCTCAGAACAGCCATAGGAGGACTCAAGATGCTGCCAGGCCATAAAGACAGTGGACAGCAGTCATTGTTTGGAGTGCTGGAAGCTAAGGAACAACATGATAGTCTTAGGAGGTTCCAGCAAAAAAACATGGTGCAGAGCTGAACTTCTATTTAGGAACAGGAGGCCATTGTGGTTCCTGCACGGAAACTCAGCAGGCATCACACAGAGCTTGTCCTTCGGTTAGCCACAATGCTTCCCTCTGCCTCTCTGCAGGCTCTGCGCATAAACCCTGTGCCCTTCCCAGCTCTGTAGGCGAGACTGCGCCCCCAGTTTAGGTTTAGGTCTCGCTTTGCACTCTTTGTGCCCTGCTCCACTGTCAGGTGACATTTTCCATAACTGTAATTACAGCATTCCCCTGCGTGTATGAAAGAGGCTCTATCCTTTTGGCTGACAATCTGGAGTTTGTTCAAATAACAGAAAAAATGTGCGACAATTAGATTGAAGCAAGGAAAAAGCTAATACAAGAAGATGTCCTAATGATACAGGGAGAAAAGGTGGTCTCGGGTGGGTGACCTCCAAACCATACAGGGAACCTCCAAATGACATAGAGAAAAACAATCTCCCAACCTGACCTGCACGAGTTCGTGTTCTCTAAAACCAAAGAATGAATTTTAGGAACAAGCGAAGGTTATGAGCAGAATGTATTTATTGAGAGAAAGAAAGCTCCTGTCCAAGAGAGGGACAGGAGGGGGCCTGAGCGGGTAGTTCCCGGGAAGCTGTTTCTTCCAGGGACTTTTATAGTGTAAAACCTTGTGGGGCTAAGGTACAGAGAATGGGAACTGGCTTAGGTGGGCAGGAGGTGGGACAAAGCTATGGTCAACCAATGGGATTACAAGCACCATTGCTCAGGTAAAACTGATTAAATCCAGTATCAAATGGGAAAGCGAGTCACGTAGCAAGCAGGCATGAATATGGGATGGGTCTTTTCCTGTTGGGGCTTGGAATGCTGGACAGGGTCTCTTCCTGTTGGGGGTTGGAATGTGGGACAGGGTCTCTTTCTGTTGGGGGTTGGGCTAGTGACTCACTTGGGTCTTTCCAGGTGATTGATACCTATTTAGAATATCAATCCCAGGTGCTACTCGTTTAGCATTTGTTTGGCCTTTAGGTCTCTAGGTCTGGTTCACAGCAGGAGCACCCACCCCTCCCACAGTTGTAAGGCATCTCATCTTGTGTGCTGTTTCCTTCGAGGGCCGGGCCCTATCTGACTGCCTACAATATTTTTATCTAACTCGGCTTCCTGCAATACTAACACCCTTGATGGCCTGCGAGCCACATTAGCCATTATCAGATCATTTTTGTGAATTTGTCCCTGCAATAGAATAATGTGGGCTCCATATGCTGATCTTTCACAGGGTCTTCCTAAGTTGCTACACTAGCCAGGCTTGCTTTGAACTTAGAATCCTTGACTCAGTGTCCTACAGGGCTGGAATTTCAGATATTTGCCCCTACAACTGACTTGAAAAATCACTTTCTAAGGCAGCCCTGCTCTGTGGTGTTGATTGAGTGGTGTAATATTCCCTTCATGGCCAACTTCCCATGCCATTGTCCTGCCACTTACACAGAGTTCAGAGGGCTGCACGGAGCTGGTGTCTGTTCAGTGTCACCTCCCTGTTCACTGCTGGGGTCAGAGAAGTAGCTGACTTTAATATTAACCTGGAGTCACCCTTGCTGTCACCACATATTAGATACAGAAACTTCTTACTCTTTGGTCAAATGCTTTGGATTTTCTCCGTGGACTCTCCTGCCATCCTACACAGAGGCCCTTCTCTCTGTCCCTTCCCGCCCTGTGCTCCTCCCCTTTCCTGTGTGAGTACAGCAGCCAGGACACGCAGGCAGGGCTGGGGCAGGCTAGGTGAGGGCCATCTCACCTGCTGCCTCATCCATCTCGGGAAGTCTCTGCTTTCTCATGGTGAAGCATGCTGCTAGCTTCTCTCTTTTCTTCTAGCACTTGGAGTTGAACTAGGGCCATCACAGTGAGATATAACCCCACCCTTCTTACAGGTGTTTTGAGACAGGATCTCCCCAGGCAAGTGAGTTCTCAGGCTGGACTTGGACTTGAGGTCTTTCTGACTATAACTCCTCTGTGCTGTGATAATGATATGAACCATTGCACCAGGCTTTTTTGGTGTATGCTTAATCAAGTGGAGGAAGGTCTCATCTTTACATTATTTATTGATGTATTTACTTACTTTTTTTTGTGGAACTGGGGATTGAACTCAGGCCCTTGCGCTTGCCAGGGAAGCACTTATTCCACTGAGCCATCTCCCTGGCCCCTGTATTTACTTATTTATTTATTTATTTTCAAGGAAGGAAAGGTTTACTTAGCTCATAGTTTGCAGAGGATTCAGTCCGTATTCAGTTGGCTCCCATGCAGAGTAGCACTTGGAAAAGGCCAGCAACTCATGATGGCGGAAAAATAGCAAAGAGCAAAGTGAGGTGCAGCAGCTGTGGCAGCCAATAAGCCCGTCTTCCCACCTTATATTGTATGCAGAATACCAAGCACAGGATGGATGCATCACTCACACCCATAAGCCCAGCATTGGATCATGACTTAATTACAAACTCTGGAAGCTGCCCCAGTGAATTCATGAGGCTTTGGGTGGGCAACTAGACACAATCCAGAGCATTCCACTTCTAGCCCCTTAAAGACTCATGTACATCCCTTTATGCAAAAGACATTTTATTCGATCTCTAAGACTCGTCAAAGTCCTAACAGATTCAGCATCACTGAAGAGTCCAATTTCCAAGTCTCCTCTAAGAGCTAAGGCAGACTCTTAGTTGTGAGCCCCTGTACAAATGAAAAGTTAAAGAATTCCAATATGCTGTAGCACAAGATAAACATTCCCATTCCAAAAAGTACAAACAGGGAGAAGCAAAGCACAAAGAATTTTAGACCAAATCAGTTCCAAAATTAGCAAGGCAAACAGTCCTGTAGTTCCACGTTCACCATCCAAAGCAATCTGTGGCAAACTGAGCTCCATGTGGACCCACCTCGATGGCACTTTTGGCACTAGCTTCCATGGTATCTCTCACAGGCCAGTTTTACTCCTTTCTTTCAACTTTTCCTAGCTGATCCACATTCCTGACTTTTCTAAACTTCTAAGGTTTCCACTGCACATTAGGTTTCCCTTTGATTCAAATACTCTTTCACACACTGCTCCCAGGGACATACCGCCTGGCATCTCAGGCCTTCTGAAATCTAAGTGGAAGGCTTCTTAACCACAGAACTCTTGCATTCTGCATGTGCCTAAAATCAACACCTTGTGCATAATGCAAAGGTCTGCCACTAGCTGGAGCAGTGGCCAGGTATTCTTCTCTGTTTTCTGTAGGGGTTGAGTGCCTGGATTTCTGAGCACACTGAACATTTCTTTTTATTTTTCATTAAATTTATTGAGAAACAAATAGCAATGAGAGCTGCAAAACTGAAGAGTGGGACAGTTTCGATAATTAATACAATGTATATTGTTGTCTTTGTAGTAGTTATTCATAGCACAAGATGCAGACTTGATATCCTGTCCAAACATTATTACTACAGATCTTCTTTCTCATTGAATTAAGAAAAACTAGTTGTATCTTTATCCTAACTATTTTGTAGATACAGATATATATTTTTTTCACTACAAAATGTTCCTTCAGGGGCTGGTGAGATGGCTCAGTGGTCTAAAGCACCTACTTAGAACAAGCTTGGCAAAGCACGGGGACCACGGTTCAATCCCCCAGCACCACATGCCAGCCAGCACCGCCCCCTGGTGGGCTGAGCTGGCTACACACACACACACACACACACACACACACACACACACACAAATAAATAAAATTTGAAAAAAAATGTTCCTTCATTTATATCCCCTTTTTTGTTTAGTTTTGCCATAGAGGGGTATTCCATTACCATTCAAATATTGTAGGTATGTGAATTAAGAAAAATAATCCAATATAGTCCAGTAGTTCATAATAGTAATTGGTTATCCTCAGAACTGGCAATTGTCAGAAGTTGTTGACTTGAGACTTTTACAGCTCAGCATATTAATATGGTTTTATTTTTATACTTCATCTTTATACATTTCTGATGTATAGTTAAGACCAAGATAAAGCAAAACATATATAGCAAGAAAAGTAGCTTTTGTATTTGTCAAGGTCAGTCAAAGCCCCTTAGGATTTATCCTGAAACCCTGTACTGCAGTTTGTAGATCTTTTCTCAGTGTCAGCCATGTGGATGAGTCATGGCCATTGCTTGAACATTTGCTCTCTCTGAGAGACTGAGAGAATGTTTCTCTCCATGTGACTCTCCTTAGGCACACTCTACATCCACCAATCACTTTCCTCTGTGGCCCCATAATCTCCTTGATCAGAAAATTTGGGACACTAATGAGTTACAGGTTGCTACAGTACAGTTTCACTTATGTCCTGAATCCTCACTGACCTTGAAAAGCTAGGGCAAAAATGTTGGCTGTCCTTGCATCGCTTCATTTTCTCTAGTTTTTGGTCTGCAAACTTAAGATGCTAACTCACCAGAAGACAAGCTTAATGATATTATTACCCTGTAACATAGGCAGTTGAACTTAACTTCACTATCTGTCTGAATATCAAACAGCTTAGATATAACATAGAGCAGGTATTTTCCATTCAGTATTGATATGTCAAACTTTAAATCTATAAAGAATGTGAAGAAAAGAAAGAAAAATAAATTTAAAAATAGGAATAAACTATTTACCTAACTTATTTTTTTGTTAGCTAATGCTTTATTCTTTCAGAGTTTAAAT
>NW_004524963.1:556147-557874 GCF_000260255.1 Octodon degus
TTTTATTCAGGATTTTTTTTATCATGAATGCATGTTTCACTTTGTCAAATGCTTTCACTGTGTCTAATGAGATAATCACATGAGCTTTGTCTTTGGCTTGGTTGACATGGTGAATTATACTTATTGATTGTGGTGTTGAGCCATCCCAGCATAACTGCGATGAAGCCACCTTGGTCATGATGCACAAGGAAGGAGAAAACAAGGTCCTCTGCAGCCAGGATTCAGAGAGAGCACAGTGGAGAGGCCTAGGCCCTGTGTGCTCAGGTGAGCTTGTAGATGCTCCAGCTATCACACGGGCCCCAGGTGTGGTGGGAGCCCAGTAACCCCTGGACATCCTGAAACTTGGTGAATGTGCCAAGGCTCAGTCAAGGACCCAGGTTCTGCACCATCCATGTGGAAGAAACTCAGGCATTGAGAGGCAGGATGAGGGTATAATAGGGGAGGTAATGAGAGTGGGAGACAGGGAAGAGCAGGAAGAGCAGAGTCAGAGGAGACAGAGACAGAGACTGAGGGTTCTAAGGGAGACCTGCTGAGGCCTCAGCTCAGAATAGGCGGGGCTGCCTGTCACCACTGACATTTCTAGGATATCTCCCTACCATACTGCCCCTGTAAGTCCAGCAAGAACACAGTGTCCTCGGGAGAGGCTTGACCCTGCTTTGTCAGTCACAGAACCTCACTAACACTTTACTTCTTTCCAAGGAGGAAGCCAGGTGAGCACCCCTTGCTTATAATGTCAGAGTTCTCAGCTCAACATCAAGAGGCAGAATACTTCATGCTTTCTGTGACCTCAAGCCTTGTGGGTCCTACAGGGACTGTGCTTGTCAATAGCTGCTGTTCCCATCAAGTGATATCCGAGACTTCATAGTCTCAGGTGGAGAGTTCCAGCCCCCATCCTCACTAAACCTAAAGGTTTAGTAATAAATTTGAGAGAGATGTGAGCCCAGAAAAAATGATCAGAGTATGAATAAGGGGCTGGAAAGCTGGGTCAGCATGGGAGAGGAGGAAAGAGCTGGAGCCTGTGCTCTGGGTCCTCACGCCTGAACTCTCATATGGGGTCAAAGTGCAGGAGGGAAGACTTCACACTTTATGAACTTTGGATTACTCTAAATTGCATCAAACTCACAGGGGAGGGCAGAGATACCAGGCCCCTCTTCCTAATAGCCCTGTCTCAGAATCCAGTCCTCTGGTGTCCCAAGCCCCTGTAACAGGCCCAGATTCCTGCAGGTGGGGACCTCCTTCACCTTGACCTGAGGAAGGTTCTAGACTCATCTCTGCTGTGTTCCCAATACTTGTTTGAGTGGCTGTCTGCAAAGGAGGACGGGGGCAGAGAGGAAGGTGTCCATGTGGATTCCTGGGACCATGGAGTAAGATGTGAGAACACATCTGGTGTCCCTCACCCTAGAACCCTGCATGTTCAGGATGGGAGGGTCAGAATGTCCTTCTATGCCAGAGATGGGATCTAGGTGGCTCACCTGCTCAGGGGGTCAAGACCAAGGTACAATGAGGTATGCATGGGGAAGGACTATGTGGAAAGGGCCCTGGGAAACTGTACAACCTGTGTTGACCCAGGTTCTCCTGATAGAGCAACCTGACACAGCTTAATTGTAGGGCCTTTGCTTTGGTGTCCTACCTGAGAACAACCCGGATGTGGCCGCCAGGGCTCTCAGTTTCTAACTCAAGGAGTGGATGCAGGGTCCCCAGGCCTGGTGGGAAACAGCACAGAGGCT
>NW_004524963.1:559444-560557 GCF_000260255.1 Octodon degus
CCCCAAAAGCCTCATGTAAATCATGGGCTGGTAGCTGCTTGAGGTGCAGCACGTGGCTCGAGGTGTGTGGCCAGAGGACCAGGGCAGGGCTGGAGGGGCAGGGCCAGAGAGGCACGAACCATTAAACTAACAGCATGCACCTCCCTATCCAACGCCCTAGGCCTGGGGCTCTGTCTCTTGAGGTGTGGAGAGGGTCATCCTGGACATGGCAATGTCCCAGCCTTGCCTCCAGTGTCTTGAAATCTCCAGTAACTGTGAGCAAAATAAACCTTTCTTTGCTTCATTTTGAGTGTCAGGTATTTTTCCCAGCAACTAGAGAAGAGTAACTAAGAAACTGAGTGAGATTTCAGGGATCTTGAGGCACCAGGACCCCTGGCTGGGACACAGCCTCAAAATTTCACTGCTTCATGAACCTCAGTCTCAGGAGCCCTGAGGACCAGAACTTCATGTCTGGACCCTGGGTCCTCAGCCAGTGACTGAGGAAAAATGCATGTCCAGGAGAACCTGTGTCCATTGCCCTTTGTTCAAGATCAACCAAGAGGGCACAGCGTTTGGTTATTTATTTACAAGCTGTGAATCATGTTTCTTGCCAGTTCTGAGCTCTTGGACCTCAGGCAAACTTCATTCCTAAATCACTTCAACCCATGTTCTGAATTCACAGAATTTACTACTGGGGAGGTAAGAGGAAAATCTCCAACAGGGAAAGGGCTCCTATGGATCCTCCTGAACTTGCATCATGCTGGTGACATAAAAGTTTGTGGACCCAAATGAAAGTTCTGGTCCTTCAGTAATTCACACATTATGTTCTTTTTCCTTGACTCCCAGGAGTAATGGAGACCCTCAGCGATCACAAACCTAATCAAACTCCAAATCTGGTGAGCAAGAGCATTCTCAATTATGAAATTGGATAAACATGGTGAAGTCTTCATTAGGGAACCAGGTACCTCCAGTTTGCATTCAGCAATCCTGGGTGATTTTGATCTCTTCTGACCTCTTTTTCATAAATTCCTAGCTTCAAAGCCCAGCTCACGTGGTGGACAATTTCATCTAATTTACCTTTGTGATCTGGTCCTGTGGTCTGAAGGATTCCACGATTACAGGCTTCATTCAGCC
>NW_004524963.1:593506-601314 GCF_000260255.1 Octodon degus
GAAAATATAAGAAATAAAGCCATGCTGTTATGTTGAGCTGTTGAGGACTCAGGTCAACAATTTCTCACTTTGCCAGTTAAGCTGAAGACCCATTGCTATTATGGGCTACTGGACTCTTTTAGAATATTTTGCTGAGTTTACACACCTATAATATTCAAATAATGGAACTTAACAAAAAAGGGTATACAGATGTATGTTTATTTTGTGTCTGTGTATTCAAAATGGTTAGGATAGATATATAGTTACATTCTCTTAATGAATAGAATGATTTGTTCTAATGGTGTTTGTAAATAAGAAATCAAGTCTCCATTTTGTACAGCAATTAACCACTAAGAAGATTGATTGTATGCAGTGTGTTAATTATTGAAACTGTCCTACCGATTTGATTTGTAACTGTCTCATTGCTATTTGTTTATCAATAAAATTATTTCAAAAAATAATAATATTAGACAATGGACTTAGAACTCCTAAATTAAGCAACAACATGATGCATGGGAAGGAATTGAACACAGACTCTCCGAGTGCTCTTGAGATGAACTTCTGTGGAGAGAATGTGTTGTGGAAAGAGCAGCTCATGTCCCAGAAGCCTCATGGGAACCACAAAACAGGAATCTACAGAAGACATGGGGAGAGCAGGAGGCAGGCCTGTGCTGGGCATCTCAGAGAAACACTTCCACAACTTACAGTTTGAACATGGGGGCCGGGAATTCAGTTCATGGGCACAGGGCCTGCTGGGTAAGCATGAATTCCTGAGTTCCAGTCTCAGTTCCAAAGAAATGAACTAATAAAATAAATACAAGCTTAAAAACTTGGAAAGGTTGCTGAATGTACTTCACTGCTGGAGCATTTTCTTAGGATGCCTGGAGTCTGAGTGCAATCTGTGACAACTAAGTTAAAGTGAAAGAAGCAGAAAAAATGCAATAAAGCAATCAAAGAAATGAAAAGAAAATTCATAGTTAGAAATTCATGTTTTAAATTTGGTAAAAATAAAAACATGAAACATTTCAACTATATAATGGATCGAGGAACTCCAAGACACTACAAAAAATGCAAAACAAAGCCAGTGCACAATTGCAAGAACTGGTTTTCAATTCTATTAACACAGCTGACCTTCTTCTCAGAGAATGCCTGCCCTGCTCCTTCCCAGCCTCTGCAGGTTCCCTAACACCCTGAGTGCCAGCCACTACGGTGAGCATCTCTGTCCCCACCCCTGAGCTTGGTGGAGGTTACTACAGTTCAGGCACAGTACATCTCTGCACTCTTCCACCTAAAATGGCAGCCTTAGTCCTCCCTGTAGCATCTCCAGGGCCGTGTCAGGACGGCCTTGATGAGCAGGACCATGACATGCAGATGGAAGGGCTGAGAGAGGGATGAGATCTGAGGGGGCTGGGGAAACCAGGACCAGTATAGGGTAACCATGCCCTGGAAGGGCCAGCTCGGGAGGGCTCTAGGCCTGTTGGCTGCTGTGTCCTGGCATCACTGAGGTGAGGAGCACTCAGGAGCACTCGGAAGGAAGGGGAACTCCACATTAGTTGGGAGCCTAGTCAGGTTCTGAACTGGGAAGAAGCAAGCAGATGACAGCTGAAGTCAGCTCCACTTCCTGTGGGCCTCCTGATGTGGTCACACTGTGAAGGGCAAAAGTCAAGCCCCTGCTGCACAGCTCCGTGTGTCAGGCTCGATGGTGTCATCCGTGCACACAGTCTCACCTGGAGTCACCATGACCAGCACATGCACGGCACTTCTGCTGCTTATTGGTAAGAACCTAAGATGGGGAGCAGAACCCAGAATCTGCAAGCCCACGGCCACCCTCTGGTCCATTAGGAGATACGGGGCTCAGGAGGCTCTGGGGAGGAAGTGACCTGCTCAGGCCCCAGGGAGAACCTCTCACAGGGATCTCTCTTCCAGGGCTGAGCCTGGGGAGCAGGACAGGAGTGCAGGCAGGTGAGAGTGTTCTAAGCTATCCTCAGTCCCTCCTCATGCTGGGACAAGGGGCCACTTCTGGGCGGTGGGGATGGAGCACAGCAAGTGTGGGCTGGTGCTTTGAAGTCTAAAGTGTCCTGGGGCTGAGAGCTGGGCTCTGAGGGAGGAGGAGGCCCTGGGACCCAGCTGTGATTTCCCTGCAGGGACCCTCCCCAAACCCAGGCTCTGGGCTGAGCCAGGCTCTGTGATACCATTGTGGAGTCCTGTGACCCTGTGGTGTGAGGGGACCCTGGAGGCCCGGGAATACCATCTGTACAGAGAGCGCAGCCTGACATTCTCAGACACACAGACCTCACCTGAGCCCGGGAGCAAGGGCAAATTCTCCATCTCATCCATGAGAGAAGAGGATGCAGGATGGTATCGCTGTTACTATTGCAACCTTGCAGGCTGCTCATCACACAGTGATGACCTGGAGCTGGTGGTGACAGGTGAGTGGACACTCAGGGTCCCAGCCTAGGTTCTGCCCTCAGGAAGGTGGGTCTGCCCTGGAGACAGTGTGAGAGGTGTGAGTCCATTTCTCATTCTGCCTCCTCTTCTAGGTTTCCATAGCAAACCCAGCCTCTCAGCCTTGTCTAGTCTTGTGTTGACTTCAGGAGGGAACATCATCCTCCAGTGTGGGTCACAGGAGGGATTTGACAGGTTCATTGTGACTGAGGAAGGAGCAGACAAGCTTTTCTGGACACTGAAATCACAACAAGGATCCAGAGGGCACTTCCGGGCCCTGTTCCCTGTGGGCCCAGTGACCCCCAGGAAGAGGTGGATATTCAGGTGCTACGGCTATTACCAGAAAACTCCCCAAGTGTGGTCAGAGCCCAGTGCTGCCCTGGAGATTCTTTTCTCAGGTGAGTAAGTCCTTTCTTTGACCCAGTAATGGTAGAATTTCTAACTGACAGGGCCCTCTTACAAGGATCCCCAAGAGGAAGTTGGGTCAGAACATCTACAGCGTTATAAACTTCAGTGTGACAGTCAGGGAGACCCATACAGCAGGACAGGAGGGCAGGGACCAGGCAGCCCCTTAGCCAAGTCTCTCCTCACTCCAAGGCTGTCCAGGAAGCCCTCCCTCCTGATCAAATAGGGCACTGTCTTGGCCCCTGGACAGAGTGTGACTGTCCAGTGTGGCTCTGACTTCAGCTATGACAGATCCCTTCTGTTGGAGAATAGGAGTGGTGACCTCCCAGAGAGCCCTGTCTGGTAGGCCCAGCCTTGGCTCTTCAATGTTGATTTCTGTCTGATTCTTGGGAGAGCTCCCACGGAGGTGTCTACTGATGCTATGGTGGACAGAGCCTCTTTGAGTGGTCTGCCTTCAGAGACCACATGGATATCCTGATCCCAGGTGAGCAGCCCTGGGTTTGTCAGGGATCCAGATTCTCTGAGGACTCACTGGGGAAGTGAGGAGGTAATGGTCAGTGGGAGGGTAGGGTGTCTGGCATCCCTTGGAGTGAGGAGGGAGAGACACCCACTTGGAGTGAGAAAGACAGAGACAAGGAGGTCAGGAGGGCAGTCAGGGGAGACAGAGACTGAGCATTCTCAGAGACTGCCCTGCTGAGGACTCATGCCAATACTTCAGGCCATCTCTCATCACCCTCTCCTCTCCAGGACAGCTCCCTGCCACAACCTCCCTCTCAGTGCAGCCAGGACCCACAGTGTCCACAGGAGAGGATGTGACCCTGCTGTGTCAGTCACAGAGCCCAATGGACACTTTCCTTCTCTACAAGGAGGGGGCAGCCGATCCCCCGGTGCGTCTGAGATCAGAGTTCCAAGGTCAGCAGTCCCAGGCAGAATTCTCCATGGGAGCTGCGAGCTCAGCCCTTGGCGGCACGTATAGGTGCTATGGCTCTCGGAACTCCTCTCCACACCTGCTGTCACAGCCCAGCCATCCCCTGGAGCTCACAGTGTCAGGTGTGTTGCCTGTCACCGAAGCATGGCTGAACTCAGGCTCCCTGTGAACTCTCCCATGGCTTCTGTGTACTGGGTGGGTGTGAGGGGCTCTGGTAGAACCAAGAAAGGATGCGTACTCCTTGGGCCTGTGGTCATCACCCATCCACCCTGTCTTGCATGTGCCTAAAGGGAAGAGGCCCCAGCACAGGGAGAGGAAGGTCATGGTCCAGCCTGGCACAGCCCAGCCCCACGCCCCCTTGGGTCCTCATCCCCAGGGTGACTTCATGTCCAACCTCAGGGCACAGCCACACAGGAGGAGAGTCCTGAGCTCTGTCACCCTGTCCTGTGTCCAGGCTGCCTGGAGATGCTCAGAGCATCTCAGTGCTGCTTCCAGTCTGAGCTCTGCAGTTGTCCAAGAACAGAGAAGTGAGAAAGGAGCTGGATCCCCAGGCTTGGAATCTGGGCTCCATGGGTTGTTTCACAGTTGAAGGAGATGGTGTGCAGCCTAGGGAGGAGCAGCAGCTGACCTGGGGAGCAGGGAGCCCAGCCCCTCACCTGCCCACCCCTCCTAGGAAGACCTGAGGATCAGCCCCTCCTGCCAGAGTCTGGACCCAAGGGAGGTGAGTGAGGGCACTGCTGGGAGGGGTCATGATAGGGGCCAAGCCCTGTGTGGGGCTTGCTCAGCCTCCTCTGGAGATGTGGACTCAGAGCAGCCCATCCTGGGTGGGCCTCAGTGTCTGCAGTTGTAAAGGGGAGGCCTGGCCCAGACCTTCTAGTTCCTCTGGTGCTGAGCTTGCTGAGAGCCCTCCTTCTCTCCAGGACAGCTCCCTGCCACACCATACCTTTCAGTGCTGTGAGGAACCACAGTGTCCTTAGGAGGGGATGTGACCCTGCTGTGTCAGTCACAGAGACCAAGGGCACTTTCCTTCTGTCCAAGGAGGGGTCAGCTGATTCCCCCACTGTCTGAGATCAGAGTCCTAAGGTCAGCAGTCCCAGGCAGAATTCTCCATTAGAGAACTCCGAGAATTTATAGGCGGAGGCTCCCAGGAAAGTCTCCAGGACTCCACACTGCAGGCATCCTGTCCCTCTGTGCAGTGACGGTGACAGTGGGGGTGGTGCCAGGCAGAGCAGCTGCTCTTATTCTTTCCCTGTAGCTCAGGGAGCCCACTTCAGGGGGAGGGGGAGGACGGGTTTGGAGGTCAGACTCCCCAGGCTCACCCCATTCTGCCCCTTCCTTGTTTGTCACTTGTGGCCCAGGACTCCAACAACATCGCACTGCCTCTATGCCCCTCATGACTCTGTGTCCCAGGAAGCATCTCTGTTTCTGTCCTCTGTAAGCCCACAAGGTCACTCTGTGTCCTGCCTTCACATGGGCCTGAGACCCCAGGACATGTGGAACAGGGAGAGGAAGCTTCCTAACCAGGCTTCCACAAGACGTCTCCCAGGACCTGAACCAAAGAGGGGCCACAGGAGACACAGGTGGAGGCAGAGAAGTTGGGTTGGACTGAGGGATAGGACATGGATCAGCACTCACTCCTGGTGCCCCCACCTGATGGCCGGCACCTCTGCTGTCCCTCTGCCTCCACAGCAGGCCTTGTGACACGGGTGCTAAGGACACTTTCCCCAGACACAGAGGAGTACAACACGCATAAGTGCTGTTTGCAGTTTTCCTCACAGGGCCAGTCTCCAGGGGAGCAGGGAAGGGATATTAGGGAGCCTGAAAGTTTCCTGGGCTGTAAGCACTGGGTGACTGCTGACCTGGTCAGAGGAGTGGAGGTGTCTGAGGTCCAGACATCGAGGAGACACCCTGTGGTGAGAGCAGACTGGATGTTCAGGAGCCCTGGCCTCCGGCCCCTAGTTCCTGCCCTGGAGGAGCAGGGAAACCCCACTCCATGGCAGTCAGCTCTCATCCTTTGGTGGCCCTCACAGAGCAGAGGGTGGCCAAGAGCTCAGTTATTTCTCAACTCAGGAAGCCTCACTCTCATGCATCCTGATCACTGGTAGGTCACATACCGTTTGCTCATAAGTGTGTCAGACACAAGGTCTGCATTCAGGGAGTATGGGGAGCCTGAACAATCCCATGATGGGCCTGAGGGAACTTGCCACAGGAGGAAGAGAGCTGGTCCAGGACCACACAGAGCTATCTCAGTAGGAGGAGACACCAGATGTGGAGCTCAGGCACAGCTTGGGTCCCTCTGGCACTGCAGCTCCTGCTCCATGAACTTGGTACACAGGAACCGCCGACACCATCAGCCCATCACAGATGCACTCAGAACCTAGACAGGAAAGGAGACTTCTCCATTATGGGCTGGACACCATGGGCCCAGGCCTATCCAGGGCAGATAGGTTGCTGGGTGGACAGAAGGGACCCTGGAATCTCTGTCCTGACCTCTGTGACCTCTCTGTCCCAACCTAGGCCCACATCCCGTGGACTACACAGCAGAGAATCTCATTCAGATGGTCCTGGCTGGCCTGGTCCTCATGGTGCTGGGGATCCTGCTATTTGAGGTTCAGCACAGCCAAAGAAGGTCTCAAGACTCCTCCAAGACATAAAGACAATGGATGACAGTCACTGTTTGGAGTGCTGGAGGCCAGGGAGCAACATGATGGTCTCATGAGGTTCCAGCAAAAAAATATGGTGCAGAGCTGGACTTCTATTTAGCTACAGGAAGCCATTCTGGTACCCGCATGGTGACTCAGCAGGTGCCACACAGTGATTGTCGCACAGGGAAGCACAATGCTTCCCCTCTGCCTCTCTGCAGGCTCCACCCAGGGCCCCTGTTCCTTTCCCAGCTCAATAGGTGAGGCTGTTCCCCCAGGCCAGGTTCAGGTCTCACTTTGCACCCTTTGTGCCCTGCTCTACTGTCAGGTGACAATTTCTGTAACTGTAATTACAGTATTCTCCAGTGTGTATGAAAGAGGCTCCATCCTTTTGGCTGACAATCTGGAATTTGTTCAAATAACAGGAAAAAAATGTACAACAATTAGATCGAGGCGAGGTAAAAAGTAATGCAAGAAGCTGTCCTAGCCCCTGTTACGGGCTGAGAGCCACATTAGCCATCATCAGATGATCTTTGTGAAGTGTTTCCTGCAACAGAATGCTGTGGGCTCCATGCACTGATCTTTCACAGGGTCTTCCTACGTTGCTGCGCTACCCAGGCTGCTTCTGAACTTAGGATCCTTGACTCAGCGTCCTCCAGGGCTGGAATTACAGATACTTGCCCCTACAACTGGCTTGAAAAACCACTTTCTAAAGCAACCCTGACCTGTGTTGTTGACTAAATGCTGTAATATTCCCTTCACTGCCAACTTCTCAGTGCCAGTGTCCTGCCACTTACACAGAGATAGAGGGGTGCACAGGGCTCGTGTATGTTCCATGTCACCTCTCCGTTCGCTGCTGGGGTCAGAAAAGGAACTGACTTTTATATTAACCTGGAGTCAACCTTGTTGTCACCACATATTAGATCCAGGAATTTCTTATTCTTTGGTTAAATCTTTTGGATTTTCTGCATAGACTCTAGTGTCATCCCTGTGCAGAGCCCCTTCTCTCTGTTCCCTCCCGCCCTGAGCTCCTCCCCTTTCCTGTGTGAGTGCAGCAGCCGGGACACGCAGGTAGGGCTGGAGCGGGCTGGGCAAGGGGCCCCTCGCATCCTTCCTCATCCCACTCAGGAAGTTTGTGGTTTCTCATGGTGAAGCATGCTGCTAGCTTCTCTCTTCTTTTTTAGTCCCGAGAATTGAACTAGCACCATCATGGTGAGCTATATCCCCGGCCTTCCATACTGGTGTTTTGAGCAAGGAACTCACCAGGCAAGTGACTTTCCAGGCTGGTCTTGATGTGATGTCCTTCTGACGCAAACTCCTCTGTGCTGGGAAAATGATAGGAGCCATCACATTGGGCATTTTTATATGAATGCTTATTCAAGTTGAGGATGGTCCCCTCATTACCTAAT
>NW_004524963.1:601414-613462 GCF_000260255.1 Octodon degus
TATATATATATTTTAATCATACTCACTAGAGGAAGTTTGCACCTTTGTGGGAGTTTGCACCTCCCCACTGATTTCCACAGTCACTCCTTACCCCAACAATAAGAAGTGTTGCTTTTGCTCAACAGCCGCTTCATCTTGTGTTCTTTGTTGATGTCTTTCCAGGGTGAGATACATCTCAGCATTGTTTTCATCTGAGCATGATATTCCTTTATTCTTCTTTTTCCACCAACTAGTCTCCGCTCTTCAAACCCTCTTCTCTTCTTCATTTACAAATGCCTCCTTTCTAATTTTTTTTTTCTCTTCTTTATTACCTTTTCTTTTTTCCTTCCCCTTGCCCCCACCCATTCTTCTTTTCCTCATTTGAAAATTTTCTTTCTATTTCTCAGTATCTGTCAAACCTTTTAGTCCATGTTTATCCTTTCAGACTCTCCCAGTAGAGCAGCAGTGTGATGGGGAAAGGTGTGCCCGATATATGTCATTTAATACTATGTTCTCAAGGTGCTCCATTGACATAGAAATGGCTGAAGTTTGTCCTTCTTTATGGCTGAGTAACACTCCGCTGAATGAAATATCCCCACATCTTCTGTATCCATTTCTGAATTTGCCTTTTTCCAAGATTTACTGTTACAAACTGCTGCTAGCCACATGGGTGTGCATGTATTGCTCTGGTAGGATGTGCCGAATTCTTCTTGGAACATGTCCAGGGGAAAATATCTTGGCAGAAGTAGACCGCTAGTCCTAGATTTTGAGGAACCTCCACACTGATTTCCACAGTCACTTCCTCCCCCAACAGTAAGAAGTGTTGCTTTTCCTCATTAGCTGCTTCATCTTGTGTTATTTGTTGATGTCTTTCCAGGATGAGATACATCTCAGCATTGTTTTCATTTGCATTTCTACAATAACCAATCATGTGAGTTTCCTTTCATTTTCTTTGCACCATTCATGTTTTTTCTTCTGATAACTGAGTATTTATCTCAGATGCCCATTTTGGATTTAAATGTAGGGATTTGGGTTTTTTTTTTTTCTTTTAATTCTTTACATGTCCTAGATATTAGTCCTTAGTCTGAGATAGGAAGTTTTCCTTATTCTGTGATTTACCTGAGGATGAGAGTCTTGTTATTGATTCTTTGTAGTATTTTCCATACTGCAAAGTGAGGCATTTTTACTGGGATTCCATTAAATCCCAATAGAGGCTGAGAATGGCCATCTAAGTATGGCTATTTTCACCACGTTGGTGATTCTATCCAGGAGCTAGGGATAGTTTTCCACTTCCTAATACACTCTTTGATCTTTTACAGAGTACTACAATTTTAAACTAGAGCTCTTTTCCTTCATGTATTAGATTGATTGCTAACTACTTCAGTTCTTTGATATAATGAAAGGTGTGAGCTACCTAATTTCTCTCTCATTGATTTTGTTATTGACCTACAGAATGGTATTGATTTTTGAGTGTTTATTTTACATCGATCTGCATTCCTGAATTGCTTCTTAACTCTACCAACCTTTGGGTGGAATACTTGTGGTTTTTGATGAAGAATACCATGTCACCTGCAAATAATGACAAGTAAACTTTTTGCTTGCCTGTCCTTGTTTGTTTTTCTTAAATAGTTGTTCTGCAAATGTTTCCATTACTAGGTGGAACAGGAGTGGTGATCATGGACATCTTTATCCTGCTCCTGAATGTACAGTGAAAGCTTTCTGTTTGCAGCCATTTAGTATGATGCAGTCTCTTGGGTGTCACAGATGTCCTTCATCACATTGACATAAAACCATCTATATCAATTTTATTCAGGATTTTTTTTATCATGAATGCCTACTTGACTTTGTCAAATGCTTCTGCTCTGTCTACTGGGACAATCACATGAGCTTTGCCTTTGGCTCTGTTGACATGGTGAATTATACTTATTGATTGTGGTGTTGAACCATCCCAGCATAACTGTGATGAAGCCACCTTGGTCATGATGCACAAGGAAGGAGAAAATAAAGTCCTTCAGAGCCAGGATTCAGAGACACCACAGTGGAGAGGCCCCAGCCCTGTGTGCTCTTGTGCACCCAGTGGGCCCGGCCTCAGATGAGCTTCTAGATGCTCCAGCTATCACACGGGCCCCCGGTGTAGTGCGACCCAGTAACCCCTGGACGTCCTGAGACCAGGTGAATGTCCCAAGGCTCAGTCAGGGCCCCAGGTTCTGCAAAACCATGTGGAAGAAACCCAGGAGATGATGGGCAGGGTGAGGGTGGAATGTGGACAGCAAAGAACAGGGAGACTGGGAAGAGTAGGAGGAGCAGAGTCAGAGGAGACAGCGACAGAGACTGAGGGTCCTAAGGGAGACCTGCTGAGGCCTCAGCACAGAACAAGGTGGAGCTGCACCTCATCACTGTCCTTTCTAGGATATCTCCCTGCTATACTGCCCCTTTCAGTCCAGCAGGGATACATAGTATCCTCCAGAGAGGACTTGACCCTGCTTAGTCAGTCATAGATTCACATGGACACTTGACCTCTTTCCAAGGAGGAAGTCAGGTGAGCATCCCTTCCTTCTAATATCAGAGTTATGAGTTCAACATCAAGAGGCAGAATACTTCATAATTCCTGTGACCTCAGGCCTTGTGGGTCCTACAGGGACTGTGCTTGCCAATAGCTACTGGTGACATCCGGAACTTCATATTCTCAGGTGAAGAGTTCCAGCCTCTGTCCTCACTAAACCTAAGGTTTAGTAATGAATAGACTTCAGGAGTCTCTGAGCCCAGAAAACATGATCACAGGGTGGAGAAGGCTCTGCAAAGCAGGGTCAGCTGGGAGAGGAGAAAAGATTGGAGCCTGTGTTCTGGGTCCCCACCCCTGAGCTCTCAGATGGGGTCAAAGTGCATGGAGTGATGACTTGACACTTGGTGAACCCTGGACTACTCTAAACTGCATCAAGCTCACAGAGGAAGACAGAGAAACCAGCCCTCTTTTCCTAATATCCCTGTCTCAGAATTCAGTCCTCCGTTTTCCCAAGCCCCTATAACAAGCCCAGATTCCTGTATGTGGGGACCTCCTTCACCTTGACCTGAGGAAGGATCTAGGCTCATCTCTGTCATGTTCCCATTATTCTCTTGAGTGGCTATCTCCAAAGGAGGATGGGGATGGATAGCGAGGTGTCCACTTGGCTTCCTGGGACCATGGATTGAGGTGTGAGAACACACCTGGGGTCCCTCACCCCAGAACCCCGAGTGTTCAGGATGGAGGGGTCACAATGGCCCCTCTCTGGCTGAGCAGGATTCCAGGAGGCTCTCATGCTTGGTGAATAAAACCAGGGTACAATGAGGCAGGGTAAAATGGGGAATGACTATGTGGGAGGAGACCTGGGAGGCAACACGGCCTGTGTTGGCCCAGGCTCTCCTGAGAAGAGCAGCCTGACACAGCTCTATCCTAGGGCCTGTGCTTTGGTGTCCTGTCTGGGAAAAACCCATATGTGGCCCGGATGAGTTAGTTAGTCTCTAAATCATAGGGGTGGTGCAGGGTCCCCAGGCCTGGTGGGAAACAGCACAGAGGCTGACTCTGAGGTGATGAGCGGTGTGTGGGGCAGTTGGTGACAAACCACAGAGTTTTCCTTCAGCCATACTCCTTCCTCATTTCTGAGAGCCCGAAGCTCCAGCCCCTTAGAACACTGGGGTCCCTCATTCCTGTCAGTCCAGGACAGGAGGCCACTCAGCTTCCTGAACAGCAAGCAAGGCAGCTCCTATAGAGAGAAGGGCAGGACTCAGGCACAACAGGGCAGGGCCCCTCCTCCGCCACCTGGAGGTGGCTCTCTACCAGCGCACTCTTGCACTGCAGGGGGTCACTCACAGCTCCCAGTCACTGGGGTCTCAGCCCAACAGGTCTTCACTGGGATTCTGTTCAATTGTACCATAATTTGCTTTCACACTTGCTTAGTGCAGCTATCTCTCTCTTAAACTGAAAAAAGCAGTTTCCTCTGAAAATTAATGCCATAAGAACATATAAATAAAAATGTGAATAATTATGCCCCTATTTTGTGGGAATTGTATTTGATTTATGCAAAAATTACAGAGAATAATTTCCTTATATCAAGTCTTTGGTGTTAGGGAGATAGATAAGTGGCATAAACTTGCTTGGAAAGTACAAAGTTGAAAGTTCAATCCGGAATATGAGAAAATAAGAAAAAGCTTTATTAACTTGAGTTGTGTATATTCATAGGAATTGTGTAGTATGATCCTCTACTTTGAAACTTTTTTGTTAAGTCTCTATGAATTTATGTTTTCTGAATACTAACTTGTTGTATAGGAGGGAACCTGTTTTTAATGTATTAATTTTATTTCAAATCATCTTAAGATCCTCTTCCAATAAATTTTTATCGGTCTCGTATAATTTACTGGGAAAATGTATGTAAAGTAATATTAACTTCTCAATAGCATGCATAGTCTAATTCTTATAAAATGCGTATACTGATATATCATACAGAGAGCTACATAGTCAAATTAAAAAATACTGATTTACATTCCATCTCATTTTTTAACTGAACTAGAGGCAGGGCTTTACCTCACAGACTGAATTCTCAGTCCCGTCTCTCTTCTTATATTTGTAACCCCAGAAACATACAGATCATTGATTCAGGACAGTAACTCTAGGAGGGATTCAGAAGTCAGGAAATTAATGATGGATGAAAGTCCTAAAGCACACAGGCTGTGACGTGCTCAGATTACATGTTTCTGTGGTTGCATTTCTTTTCACTTTCATCCACACCGTTCCTTTATGCCACAAGGACATTTTTATGTGTTTACTATATAGGAATTTATATACCTTTAAACCACATACAGGTATTTTAGCAACTCCTAATATTTTTGCTAGGTAAAATACAGGTGTGTGTGTGTGTGTGTGTGTGTGTGTGTGTGTGTGTGTGTTGCTCTGTAGGTGTTTCACACCATAACATCATCACTGAGTGTAATGGTTTGTATCTAGTTGTTCCCCCAAAGCCTCCTGTAAATCATGGGCTGGTAGCTGCTTGAGGATCAACACATGGCTGAAGGGCCCAACCAGAGGACCAAAGCCGCTCTTGAGGGGTGGGCCAGAGAGGTTCAAACCATTAAATTGATAGCCTGCATGTCCCTATCACACCATCAGACCTGGGGCTCTGTCTCTTGAGGTGTGGAGAGGGTCATCCTGGATGCAGCAGCCCCCAGTCTCTCCTCCAGTGTCTTGAAACCTCCAGTAACTGTGAGCTAAATAAACCTTTCTTTCTCTAATTTTGAGTGTCAGGTATTTGTCTCAGCAACGAGGGAAGTGTTAGTAAGACACTGAATGAGATTTCAGAGATCTTGAGGCACCAGGGGCCCTGGCTGGGACACAGCCCCAGACTTTCACTGCTCCATGAAACCAGCTCAGGAGCCCTGAGGACCAGAGTTTCATGTCTGAAAACCAGGTCCTCAGCCAGTGACTGAGGAAAAATGCATGTCCAGGAGAACCTGTGTCCACTGTCCTGTGTTCAAGATCAAACAAGATGGCACAGTGCTTGGTTATTTATTTACAAGCTGTCAACCTTGTTTCTTGCCAGTTCTGAGCTCTTGGATCTCAGGCAAACTTCATTCCTAAATCACTTCAACCCATGTTCTAAATTCACAGAATTCACTACTGGGGAGGTTAGAGGAAAATCTCCAACAGGGAAAGGGCTCCTATGGATCCTCCTGAACTTGCATCATGCTGGTGACATAAAAGTTTGTGGACCCAAATGAAAGCTCTGGTCCTTCAGTGATTCACACATTATGTTCTTGTTCCTTGACTCCCAGGAGTAATGGAGACCCTCAGCCATCACAAACCTAATCAAACTCCAAATCTGGTGAGCAAGAGCATTCTCAATTATGCAACTGGGTAAACATGGTGAAGTCTTCATTAGGGAATCCAGGTACCTCCAGTTTGCATTCAGCAATCCTGGGTGATTTTGATCTCTTCTGACCTCTCTGCCTGTGTGACCTGGTCCTGTGGTCCTGGAGATTCCACGATTCCAGGCTTGACTCAGCCAGAGCAGGATCCACATGCAGCCAGGAGCTGAATATGTAAGAGAGAACAGTCACTGAGCACCGAGTGGTGGAGACTTGGAAATAAAAGTGATTTCCTGGAATGTGTTTTGGGCTTCATTATGTATGTGTGTTAACACCCGTGTTTAAATTGCTCCACCCAATATTTGAGGTTTTCATAATATCCACCAAACTCAAGGAGGTTTGATCTCCACCATCACGTGGAGAGAAATGAATGGCACTAGTGGTTTTGACAGAAGTTAGTTATTATTCCACGGTAAAATCTCATGAAGAGCAATGTTTACACCAACATTAACAATATAAAAGAAATAAATAATGATAACAGAGCGTGAACTTCTCAGATGCTGACCTAATTAAGAATAAATAAAATCTACACACACCCCTAGCAAAGAGATCTATTATATCAATATACCCAAGAAGACAAAAGAAATGTTCACATTTAGTGAATATTTATTCAGTGTATCAACATTAACATCATGGACAAGCAGTAATCATAGACTTGGGTCCAGTCTATATTTACAAAAACTAATAAAACTTATAAATGATAAAAATATACTTGGAAGGGATAATAAAACTAATAGAAAACAAATAGTGAGGTTAAGCTCAACTGCCTATGTTGTAGGGTAATGATATCATTAAACTTCTTTTGTAAAGTGTTAACAACTTAAGTTTGCAGACCAAAAATTAGAGGGGAAAAAAGGGCTGCAAGGGCAGCTAACATTTTGTTCCTAGCTTTCAAGGTCAATAAGGAATCAGACATAGGAGGACCTGTACTGTAACATCCTGTAGCACAGTTGTGTCCCACATTTACTGATCAAGGAGATTATGGGGCCAAAGAGGAAAGTGACCAATGATGTAGAGTGTGCATAAGGTGAGTCACCTGGAGAGAAAACATTCTTTCAGGCTTTCACAGGGAGCAAATTGGTCAAGCAATGGCCGTGACTCATCCACATGGTTGACACTGACAAAGGATCCTCAGGGGATTTGACTGACTTAATCAGATACAAAAGTTACATTTCTTGCTTTGTCTTGGTCTTAGCCATCGAGCAGAGAAGTATAAAAATGAGGTATAAAAAGTAAAGACATATTAAAAGGCTGAGCTGTAAAAGGCTCAAATCAACAACTTCCATTACCAGTCCTACAGATAACCCAGTACAATTATGGACTACTGGACTATATTGGATTATTTTGCTGAATTCACCCATCTACAGTATTTAAATGGCAAAGGAATACCCATCTCTGACAAAGCTAAACTAAAAAATTTGATACAAATGAAGGACCATTGCGTATCTGTGCATACAAAATAGGATGATATACAGCTACTTTCTCTTAATTCAATGAGAAGAAAGATTTGTACTAATAGAGTTTGGCCAGGAAATCATGTCTGCATCTCATACTATGAACAACTACTACAAAGAAAACAATATGCAATGTATTACTTATTGCAACAGCCCAAATAATCTGTTTAGAAACTGTTTCATTGCTATTTGTCTCTCAATAAAATTTATTTTTAAAAAACTGGCAGAAGAGAAATGTGAAAAAAAATGAACTGGTGGTGAGGAGAAGGCAAATGTGAGGTAAAATATCTAATTGAAAAGTTAAAGAAATTGATAATTTTCAAGTAAATGTACCAGAAAAAAGCAAACAAAAAAAAAGAGTAAATAAAAGAAAACACAAACTACATCAAAGGGAAAAAACCCTAAAGCCAAAAGAGAAAAATAATTCTAAAACTTTCTCTTTGTGTTTGCATGAATGGTTTCTTCACAAGGCCTGTATCTTGGAATACAACAGATATAATGCACCCCTTGGCATCCACCAGAGCGGTGACTCTCAGTCAGAGCTTGTGCTGGTTCTACCCACTTCTTTCGTACGCAGATGTTGAGTTCTCTCCCCCCCCCATTTCCTTAGTGTCAGCTTTAATGACTATCTTCATTTTCATTAAGTTTGTGGCCCTCTGACCAGCCCAAGTAACTACTATTTCAGCAAGCATTACAGTCTGTGGCTTATTGAGACCCTCCCTCCCCTGGAGCGCCCTCTGTCCATATAACCCAGTAGGTGGCTAATATATAAGATGAAGCACATCTTGATCTCCTTGGTAAGCCTGCATGGGAAACACAAACTAACCTTGAAGCTTTGTGCTTGCTCAGACAGCAAAGGTTGTGAATAGACAATGTGCAGGATTTAGTGCCAGCACTTTCTATCCACCCTTTTAGAATATCACATGCAGACAAGCTGGCACATCACTGGAGACACTGACCACTAGATCCAGCTTAAATGTCTCAGAGACTCTGTGTCTGCCTCTACTGGTTCTCTTACACCAGCACCTGTAGAAGGATGACCAGCAGCTGTGAATGTAGTTGCTCAGTGATTTCTCACTCTTGGAACAGATTCTGTTTAAACAATTAGACTCACCTCAAAGTGGCTCTTGGGGCTGGTCAGATAGCCCAGCAGAGTAATGTGCATGCTTAGGCAGAGCACAGAGGCTGGGGTTCAATCCCCAGTGCTGGGCTGGCCCCACCCCCAGGGTGGGCAGAGACTGCAATTGAGTCTGGGCAAGGTGGTGTACGACTATAACCCGAGTGCTTGGAGACTGAAAACAGGAAGATCACTATGAGTCACATCTATGTAGTGAGATCCTGCAGATCCTGCAGACCAATAACCAAACATATAAAAGACAAAGATAGTGTGGCTCTTGATTAATTACTCTCAATCACCAAAGAGATTGCAATAAATTTCTTCTACACATCTATTCAGCCTGAGGAAGAGGTCACTTTCAGAGTAAAACCCACCACTGGTTTTGCAGTTAACAATATGCACAATGTTGTCATTCATAATATCCGACCAACTCCAGGTCCTGCGAATGTGGGGGAGAGCTTCTTCTCTGTCCTGCACATGCCTGCCTCTCCAGGCCCAGGCCCAGGCCCACTGCATGAGAGAGGCACTTCCCTGCCTTCTCCAGACCTCGCCCTCCCTGCCAGACCCAGCACAGCCTGCCAGACCCAGCACAGCCCACCCTCTGAGTGAGAACTTCTGTCGGGCCTTGGGCCTTCCATATCTGACCAACCCCAGGCCCTGTGAGTGTGGGGAAGAGATTCTGCTCTGTCCTGTGCCAGCCCACCACTCCAGGACCAGGCCCACCACATAAGAGGCCTTTGCCCTAGTTATCCGGACCTCTCCCACCTGGCCAGACCCAGCACAGCCCACCATCTGAGTAAGAACTTCTGCTGCACTCTTGGGAGTCCTGCAGACTCACCAAAACACAACACTAGTGAGTCTGTGGGAGAGCTTCTGGGCTTTCTCGCCTCCTCTCCTTATACCCCTCCAGACCCAGCCTGGACCTAGCATACATGCTTGAGGTAAAACCCTGCAGCTAAAGTCCCTGCAGTGAGATTAGGGTCAAAACCACACAGCTAATCCAGGAAAAGATCATCTTACCAGAGGTGTACAGCAGGTCCACCTCCAAGGGCAACAACAGTAAAGAGCTGAGCACAGTAGCCAAACCCAAGCCAGGCCCAACTGCATGCACTACAACTTGGTATATCAGTACCCGAATTTCATTAAGTGATAAGGACATAATTGCACGAAAGCTCTACACCAAAGGCCAGAGGTCAGTGTTAAACAAAATGATAAAGACAAGGAGCAAAATGCAGTCTCAGGCCTCAAGTTCACCCATAACAAGTGCAGAGGACACTAGCTCAGCTGAAATAAATGAATCAATAGCGTCGAAAGTTAAAAAAATAAATCAGAAAGATATAGAGGAACTCAGAGAAGAATTAACTTCTGGAATTAAAAAAAAAGAATGAAAACTGAATTTATAGGAGCTGAACTTAAGAATCAAATGCAGAAACATATGGAAGACACACAATGCCCAACCAAAACAAATGCAGTGGACACCAGCTTAGCTAAAATATATGAATTAGTAGTATCAGAAGTAAATAAGCAAGTGCAGAAATGTTTAAAGGGTCTCAAAGCAGAATTAGTGTCTCAAATGAAAAAAAGAAATCTTTAAATTCATAGCACCTGAACTAAAGAATCAAATACAGAAACATAAAGAGGAAATCCAATCTGTAAAAAACTCTGCAGTAAAAGAATGAATAACTGCTTCTAAAGACATTGATACAAAAAATACAGGAGATTAAAAAATAAAGAATTACTTGAGTGAGCAATAGAGGAAAAAAATAAATCACATGAAGTAGAGTCAAAGAGGTATAGAAGAACTTAAAATCTCAATCACAAGTCTGAAAAACCATTTGAGTGAAAGTGAAGATAGAGCTTCAGATCTTGAAGAGGCTGGTGCAGCTAGTGAAAATGTAAGAAAAGATCTTTTAAAAACAAAGAGGATGCAGGAAAAAATAATTCATCACCTACAAGACGATGCAAAGATGAACAATGTGAGACTAATAGGCATCAATAAGAAAGAAGGAGTCAATACAAATGATATAAAAAGAACAAAGGCAGAGGTAATATCAGAAAACATCCTAAATATGAGGAAACAATGTGATACTCAGGTAACTGAACCATACAGAACTCAATATAACTTTAATCCAATTCAAAACACACCAGAACATATAATAGTCAAGATACCAGAAATCCAACACAAGAACATCATACTGAAAGCCGCTAAAGAAAAGACGCAGATCACAATCAAAAAGGAAAACCCATCAGAATTATGAACAACTTCTCTTCACTAACAATGAAGGCAAGAAGAGCATGGAGCAGAATACTTCAAGGCCTCTATGAAAGCAAATTCCAACCCAGGCTACTATAACCTGCAAAATTCTCTTTCAAGTTTCATGGAGAAGTGAAATACTTTCAAGACAAAGAAAAACTAGAAATTTCATTGCTGTACACATTTAATGCAATCCCTATCAGACTACCACCAACATACCATAAAGACCTAGAGAAATCATTCCTAAAATTTATCTGGAACCAGAAAAGACCAAGAAAACAAAGGCAACCCTGGGCAATAAAGACAAGGCAAGAGACAATACAATTCTTGACTTCAAATTATACTACAAGGCTACGGTGATAAAATCACCATGGTACAGGCAAAAAAATAGACCTGAGCAGCAACGGAATAGATTAGAAGACGCTGAAGCCACTATGAACACACTCAGCCACCTTATCTTTGAAAAGGGGCCAAACATACTCACTGGAAGAAAGATAGCCTCTTTAACAAATGGTGCTGGAAAAACTGGCTATCTACATGCCGAAAACTACGACTTGATCCTGGTCTATCACCATGCACTAAACTAAAGTCAAAATGGATTAAAGACCTAAACATTAAAGCAGAGACACTAAATCTCCTGGAAGAGAAAGTAGGAGGAAATCTTGAAGACATAGGGTAGGCAAAGACTTCATGAACAAAAATCAATTCACACAGGAAACAGTTGAAAGAATTAACAACTGGGACTTGCTCTTACTGACAACTTTTTCACGTCAAAAGAAATTACAAAGTGAAAAGGGAACCCACAAACTTGGAAAAGATCATGAAAAATAAGTACTCAGAAAAGGTATGCTCTCTACAATTTATAAAGAACAAAAAAACACCAGGGCCCCAAAGTTTAAAGACTCAATCCAGAAATGGGCATCTGAGATGAACACATGCTTCTCAGAGGATGAAATTAAAGAAGCAAATAAATATATGAAAAAATGCTCCACATCAATAGCCATCTGCGAAATGCAAATTAAAACAACATTGAGATAACATCTCACCCCAGTAAGAATGGCTATCATAAAGCAATTACCCAACAACAAATATTGGAGAGGCTGTGGGGGAAAAAGGAACTCTTCTCCACTGCTAGTGGGAATGTACACTGCTGCAACCATTATGGAAATAAGTATGGAGACTCTTTAGAAAAGTTGGACTAGAAATCCGATTTAAACCACCTATTCTTCCTTTGGGAATTTTCCAGAGGATCTTAAAATATCATATCAAAGGTATATAAGTGTGCTCATATTTATAGCAGCACAATTTGTGATAGCCAAATACTGGAAACAACCAGGATGCCCATCACC
>NW_004524963.1:635837-637640 GCF_000260255.1 Octodon degus
CAAAGGGGCCAAACACACTTACTGGAAGAAAGATAGTCTCTTTAGCAAATAGTGCTGGAAAATTTGGCTCTCTATATGTCGAAGACTAAAACTTGACCCAGGTCTATCACCATGCACTAAACTAAAGTCAAAATGAAGTAAAGAACTGAATTTAAAACAGAAACACTAAATCTACTAGAAGAGAAAGAAGGAGGATTTCTTGAGGACATAGGGGTAGGCAAAGAGTTCATGAACAGAAACCAAATAGCACGGGAAACACTAGAGAGAATTAACAACTGGGACCACCTCTTATTGAGAAGTTTTTTCACGTCAAAAGAAATTATCAACAAAGTGAAAAGACAACCCACAAACTTTGAAAAAATCTTAACTAATAAGCACTCAGACAAAGGTCTGCTCTCTAGAATCTATAAAGAACTAAAAAACACTAGGGCCCCTCAATTTAAAGACCCAATCCAGAAATGAGAATCTGAGATGAACACACACTTCTCAGAGGATGAAATTAAAGAAGCAAATAAATACATGAAAAAAAGTTCCACGTCACTAGCCATCCGTGAAATGCAAATTAAAACAACATTGAGATATCATCTCACCCCAGAAAGATTGGCTATTATAAAGAAATCAACCAACAACAAATGTTGGAGAGGCTGTGGGGAAAGAGGAGCCATTCTCCACTGTTGGTTGGAGTGTAGACTGGTGAAACCATTTTGAAAATCAGTATGGAGACTCCTTAGAAAACTAGGACTGGAAACCCCAATCAAGCCTGCTATCCCCCTACTGGGAATTTTCCCAGAGGAACTGAAAACATCATATCATAGTGATATATGCATACCTGTGTTTATAGCAGCACAATTTGTGATAGCCAGATCTTGGAAACAACCAAGATGCCCGTCTCATGTGGAATGGTTGAAAAAGATGTGGTATTTTATATAATGGAGTACTACTCAGCCAAAAAGAATGATAAACTTGAAGCCTTCATATTTAAGTGGATGCCACTTGAACATATACTTAGTAAAATAAACCAGACCCACATCTGTAAATATCGTCTTGTCTCCCTAGTATAGGGACTTACAATTCCGTACATGGTTTGGTTTCTAAATTTCTCTGTAAAAATATGTAAATGCTTATTTCTACTTTTATATAATTATTTTTCTTTCATATTCTGTAAGGACTTAAAATTCAACATATCAATATCTGATGGAAAATACTTGTTCCATGATATGCCAAAATGCTTGATATTTAGACAGATAGGGTAAACCAAACTGCATATATTGCACGTTAATAATTAGCTTCTCTTCTGGAGGGTTAACAACCTGAGGTAGCAGTTCAAAATTGGAGAAAAGGAAGGGCTGCATGGTTAGCCAACATTTTGCCCCTAGCCTTTTAAGGTCAGTGAAGACTCGGGATATAAGAGAACCTGTACTGTAACAACATGTAACTCAGTTGTGCTCCAAATTTTCTGATCAAGAAAATTATGGAGCCACAGAGAAATGTGTTCAATGATCTAAAGTGAGCCTGGGGAGAGTCACATGGAGAAAAAAAAACATTTTCTCCAGCTTTCACAGAGAGCAAATTGGTCAAGCAATGGCCGTGACTTATCCTCATGTCAGACACTGACAAAAAGATGTACAAAGGGCTGTACAGGGCTACAGGATAAATCCTGAGAGTACTTGGCTGACCTTATCAGATACAAAAGTTACATTTCTTGTTATATAGGTCCTGCTACTTCTTGGTCTTAACCATCCAGCAGAAAAGTATAAAAATGAGGTATATAAAGTAAACCCATATTAATACAATGAGCTGTAA
>NW_004524963.1:637740-653654 GCF_000260255.1 Octodon degus
TCTTGGTCTTAACCATCCAGCAGAAAAGTATAAAAATGAGGTATATAAAGTAAACCCATATTAATACAATGAGCTGTAAAAGGCTCAAGTCAATAACTTCTGAGGTAACCCACTAATATTATAGACTGCTAGACAGTGTTAGATTGTTTTGTTGAATTCAAACACCTATAGTATTTAGATGCCAATAGAATATTCACCTCTGAAAGGACAAAAAAAGGATAAGATCATTTTGTATTTATATATACAAAATAGTTGGGATAAATTTACAGCTACTTTTGCTTAATTCAATGAGAAGGAAGAGGTGTACTAACAGTGTTTGGACAGAATATCCTCTCTGCTTCTTTCACTATGGATAACCACTAAGAAGATAACAATGTACAATGTATTGATTATGAAAACTATCCTATTCATCAGCTGTGAAACTGTCTTATTCATATTTATTTCTCAATAAAAAATAAAAATAAAAAACTTTGTTATTCATTTCAGCATAGCATTACCAGTTAAGCCCATTTGTTCTCCCTCACACTTGTGTTTGCAGAGGCAGGATTCCTTCTCAGGAGTTGGGGTTAGCATTCCAGACTGCTTTCTTCTTTTCTCTGCATTATATTCAGATTTTCTAGTTTCTCTGTGATTTATTGTTTCTTTTATTTCCCTTCCTTGATTCTAATGGCTACTATTCCATTTCATTTCTCTATGTCATTGTTCTCCAACAGTCTAGCTTCCTAGTGGAGAGGCTGTGTTATGGTCCTGAACTTTAATTTGCCATCTTACATTCTTTTTCTTGGTCCACTACTATGGTTGAGAGCAACTAAAATTCACAAATTGTAGAAAAAGTGTGAGTAGACTTCAACTTCAATAAGTTGACACAGCAAATCCTGACCAAGATGTGCTACTGGAACCCATGTGGTAGAAAACATTCTCAAGACATTTTCCCCTTCTGAGTCATCTCAGCAGCTGTGACCATTTGAGTGTGCCTTGCACAACAGAGAAGTCACTCTCCAACATTGTGACAAGGTGTGCAAAAGAGTACCTGAGCCATCAGAGGAAAAAGGAAGACCTTGAAGGGTGCAAGTGACATCAATGCCTGGAAAGAACAATGGAGAGTGAATGAAGAACTCTATGTGAACCATGCCTAATACAGCAGTGGATAGGAAATTCTTTCTTATTTAGCAAAGTATGTTTTCTTTCAAGATAAGTAAATTGATGGCGATAATCTGCTGGGCACAAGAAAAGATCTGAGGGGATGTGTTGTGTGTTCTCCTCTGGCTAAAGACACGAGACCTCCACTGTCCAATCTGCATCTTGCTCTGTACTCTCATCTATGGAGCAGCTCTCATTTGGTAAATGTGACAACTCTTGAGGATCAAGCAGCAGTTCTACTTCTCCAGTACAGTCAAAATGAACATCCTCAATGAGTATTAGAAATCACCTTTTAGAAGACTAATCATTGTTCATAAAATTACTGAAATAAAAAATATGGAAGTCACTGAGAAATTACATGCACCATGGTTTTCTTTTTAGACCTATCAATATAAGCAGTACTCCAGTGAAGGTCTGTGAATTTGTTGTGGTACAAGGAAACCTTCTATCCCTTATAGTCAGTGTCTAAACCACTTGTGGAACCTCTGTTGTCACTCATGTAACATGGATCAGTTTTGTTTTTGTCGCTAGAACCATGGGGTTTACTCCCATGTCTAAATTCTTCCAAAAATAAGTAAATAAATTCTTTCACTAAACAAAAATAAAAATAAAAATGAAACAATGTAGTGTAGAATTGAAACTGCAACACTCTATGAGTTCATAAGTTTTCCTCATATTTATTGACATTGCATATAAGGTGGGCAGAAAGTCATTCAAGATTTTAAAGGAATCCTAGCATAGTAAATCATATCAAGGCCAAGGGAACCAGGCTTTAATGCTTTGACAGAAGGTAGGAGAAGTGCTAGAAATACAGAAATAAGAATTTTATTTTATTTTTTTATTAATTTTATTGAGAAACAAATAGCAATGAGACAGTTTCAAAACAGGATATAGGGCAGTTACAATAATTAATACATTGCATATTGTTGTCTTCGGAGTAGTTATTCCTGGTACAAGATGCAGACATGATATCCTGTCTAAACACTATTAGTACAAAGTATTTTTTTTCAAAATTTTATTGATAAACAGATAGCAATGAGACAGTTTCAAATCAAATCGGAAGTACAGATTCAACAAACAACACACTGCATATATTCTTCTTAGTGGTTAATTGCTGTACAAGATGCGGACTTGAGATGCTATTTACAAACACCATTAGAACAAATCATTCTATTCATTAAGAGAATGTAACTATATATCTATTCTAACCACTTTGAATACACAGATACAAAATGGACATTCATCGGTATACCCCATTTTTTCTAAGTTCCGTTATTGAATATTATAGGTGTGTAAACTCAGCAAAATATTCTAAAAGAGTTCAGTAGCCCATAATAGCATTGGGACTTCTGTTTAACTGGCAATGTCAGAAATTATTGACCTGAGTTCCCCACAGCTCAACATAACAGCATGGCTTTACTTCCTATATTTTGTCTTCATACTTTTCTACTGGATGGTTAAGACCAAGGTAAAGCAGGACCTGTGCAACAAGAGTTGTAGCTTTTGGGTCTGAGAAGGTCAGTGAAATGCCCTCAGGATTTATCCTGAGATCCTGTAGTACAAAGAATTTTTAAAAGAAGTAAAATAAGTAGTCTATGCTGAAACTAGACTTTAAAATATCTGCTGGAAAAAGGAATAGTGATCTCAGAGTAAAAGATTTAAGTTTTCCCCTTTTAGAATTATGTAGTTAGCAAAGATATATAGCTACTTTCTCTTAGTTCAGTGAGAAGAAAGGTTTGCACTAATCTTGTTTAGACAAGATATGAGGTCTGCATCTTGTCTTCTGAATAACTACTGTGAAGCCAATGATATAAAATGTACTAACTCTTGTAACTGTCTAACCTGTTTTGAAACTGTTTCATTGCTATTATTTCTCATTAAAATAAATTTAAAAAATTTCAAAAGGAATAATGACTCAGACTAAAAAGGAAATGCAAGACAAATTTAAAATAAAATTCTCACTAATCTGAAACCTTTGAAAAAGAAGCATGCAATGAATAAATATTTATTTGATAAGTTTTCAATACTTGGGTATTGAGCACTATGTGCATGTGGTAGTAGAATGCTCCCTAGAGAAACAGAGTCACACCTGGATCCTTCAAAGGGCCAGGAGTGGATAGCAGGACCTCCCTGTGGTCCAGGTGCAGCAGCGTGGGATGTACAGAGTGCACCCACTGGGATTCTTTGGCAGTGGGTTCTGTGGAGTCTTGGTCAGCACTCTTGCACCCTGAGCCTCATCTAAATGTCTCTCACACATCTTCCCTGTGGTTAGATGAGCTGGTAATCTTCCTGTGTGGGCAGCAGGCAGTGACCACTGCAGAGTGTGAGCTGGGTCTGTGGCAATCACATCCTGTATTTTTTATAGCTTTTCTTGGTCCTTACATCCTGTCCTGTGGAGGAAGAAAATGTCCCAAATCAGGCAGCCTCCTGGGTTCTGTAAGGCCTGCAAGGGAAGGCAGTGGAGGGTCATAGTGGAAAAGCCTATCCTGAGGACATCAGGTCTGGAGGACCAAGCTACAGGATGAAGCCCTGGGAGGCTGGGATCATTCACTGGAGGTGCCTGGACTGGTTATCCTAGGTCAACACACATGCCAGGCACAGTCATGGAGGGAGGGGTCCACATGGGCACGGGTCCTCTCCTGTGTGAATGTCTCTCCAGGATGGTGCCTGTAGTAGATATTCTGGGCCACATGCTATGTCCTCCCTGTCCTTCCTGCCCCTCAAACACAAAGGGCTTCCCACATGTGAGGAATGGAGAGTGTGCAGGGATATGGGAGGCTTTCCAGAGAATCCTGCGTGCTATGCATCTGAGTCCCTGAGGGTTTCCTTCTGCTTGGGGAGCTGAAGCAGCTCTGCCTTATGCTAAGCCAATCTCCTGCAGGAGCCTTGGTGCTCAGGACTGGGGTCACTGGGCTGAGCTGGAATAAGCTCTGTGAGGAGGAAACCTCAGTGCTGGTAACAAAGCCCGCTCTCAAGCCCAGGGGTGGCCTGTTGTTCTCTAGCCTGTCCACACATTGGTTGAGACAAGAGCTCACTGAGCTTACAACCTCCTCCCAGGTGCCAAGCTGTGCCTTGCCTTCATGGGTACAGTCTTGGACTCTGGTCCCCTACCTTCCTCAGGGGACAACCTTGTCAGACCCTGCAGCAAAAACACACAGGAGGGGACAAAGACAGCACAACAAAGACCACTAACAGAAGTCTTCACTCCATTGCTCTGCACACCAGGACGCTGAGCTGACCCCGGTATCACCCAGAACTCACCTCTCACAAGACCCAAGGGGTGGGCAATCTACCCCAGGCTCTGAGCCCACAGAGCACCTCAGGTAAGGACCTGACTTCTCCTGGGCAGGTTTCCTCCATAAAGATTCTTCTCCTGAAAGGGACACTAACCGAGTCAGCACAAGGTCAGATCTTCTTTAACACCCCAGAGTCCCTTAGCAATGCCCAGTGTCCAGAGACTCCATTGGTGATGTTAGATGTGTGAGGATGTGAGCCAACCTTGAGTTCTCACTGCTGGTGACTAAATAATCTGGGACTCTCCTGACATCATCATGAAGTGCTTCATGGGGATGGCCAGCCCACTCTTTCATGAAATTTTGCAATAAGTTTGACAGTGAAGCAGGGTACTCTTTATGTAAACTATCACATAGGGCAGTGCCTAGTGATGGATCCCACTTACATTAAAGTAGAATGACTGAAGAAAAGCTAAACTATACCTCACTGCCTGCACCTGCCAGAGTTCAGGTGCTCTCAGGCCACACAGGAGTGGAGGCTGTGATGGGGAAAAGCAGGGATTCAGCCCAGTTCCTTTGCAGCAACTTCCCTCCCACTCTAGGTCAATGGTGGGCATTTAGAAACACAGGTCCACTTGGGTAAGGAGCTGATTCTCATAGGAGGCATTGACAGCTCATAATTCTGACATTGTTGGCAAGATGACTTTGTCTCCTATTGTCAGATGACAAGCAGAATCCCTGGTGCTGTGTCTCACACCCCCGGCCCTTCTGGCCTTACTGGTGCAGAGACTTTGCCCAAGCACTGCCTCTCACTGTCTCTGTGTCTCTTTCTCTTTCTCTGTCTCTGTCTCTCTGTGTCTCTGTCTCTGTCTGTCTCTGTCTCTCTGTGTCTCTGTCTCTCTGTGTCTCTCTCTCTCTCTCTCTCTCTCTCTCTCTCTCTCTCTCTCTCTCTGTCTCTCTCCCCCTCCACCCTTCAGTTCCTGTGAACATCATTCCCTGATCTTTGCTATGATGTCTCTCTCTCCCCGTGGCCCTGTGCAGTGGACCTGGGTGATTGTGCCCTGCAGTCCTGGAGCTGAGTGATGAAATGAACCTTTGCCCATGTAAGCTTTGCCGGTATTTGGTCACAGTGATGAAAAGCTAACACATTTACTTTAGAAAGGGCACTGAAACTGTTTCTCATGTTTAGACTGAAGATACTGCACACAGCATGGGGCTGGGGTCACTAGTGTGAGGCACCTGCTCAGCATCCGTGAGGCCCCAGGTGTCATCCCCAAGACCCCACAATCAAAGTGAGGACAGAAAGCATTCAGCATGAGAGCATTTCACATGGCAGGACTTGAGGTGACAATGACAGCATGAGGACACACAGAGCACTGCTGTGCCACAGCTGCCGTGTGTAAACCACATGAACTACAGCTTTGGTTCACATCACGGCAGGGTTCAAAAGGCAAAATTGTATCACCTAGTGCTGCTAAGCAAGCTGACATAGGTCTGACATCCGAGTCCTGGGATGCAGAGGTGGAGGGATCACCTTGCAGTCCAGCCAGCCTGGGACACAGAAGGAACCTGCAGGCCTGAACTATGTTATGAGACGCTAGTAAAACCCAAAGCACAAATAACACTTTAAGAAACTAATGCTACAAAATGTTATTAGATAACTGACTTAAAACTCATAAAATAAGTAAGGACACAATGCATGGCAAGGATTAGAACACCAACGCTCTGAGGGCTCTTGAGATGAACTTCTGAGGGGAGAACCAGCTATGGAAAGGGCAGGCCGTGACCTGGAAGTCCTGTGGGAATGACAAAGTAGGAATCTACAGAAGATGTGGGGAGAGCAGGAGGCAGGGCCATGCTGGCACCTTAGAGAAACACTTCCACGATGCACAATTTGAGGCTTGGGACAGGGGATACAGTTGAGGGGCACAGGGCCTGCCTGAAAAGTGTGAATTCCTGAGTTCCTGTCTTGGTTCCAAAGAGATGAATTAATAAAATAAATACAAACTTTAAAACTTGGAATGGTTTGTGGATGTACCTCACCCTGCTAGAGCATTTTCCTGGGATGCCTGGGAGTCTGAATGCCATCTGGGGCAACTAAGGTAAAGCAAAATTTTAAAAAATGCAATAAAGCAAATGAAGAAATAAAAAGGAAGTTCATAGTTAGAAATTCATGTTTTAAATTGGATAAAAATGAAACATGAAACATTTCAAATAAGCAATTGATCTAGGGACTCCAAGACACTAGAAAAATGCAAAACAGAGCCTGTGCACAATCGCAAGATGTGGTTTGGGATTCAATTAATACAGCTGACTTCTATCTTCCAGGAGAATCCCTGCCCCGCTCCCTCCTAACCGCTTCAGGTTCCCTACTGTCCTGAGTGCTGTCCAGTGCGTCTCTCCTCCCCACCCCTGACCTTGACTGAGGTCTCCACAGTCCAGGCTCAGAGCATCTCTGTACTCCTCCACCCCACAATGGCAGCCTGAGTCCTCCCTGGAGCATCTTCAGGGCTTGGGGAGGACAGCCACGATGAGGAGGACCATGGCATGTAGGTGGATAGGCTGAGAGAGGGATGAGATGCATGGGAGGTGGGGAAAGTGTGTCCAGCACAGGGTATCTGTGCCCTGGAAGGGGCAGCTTGGGAGGGCCTGTTGGCTGCAGTGTCCTGTCACCCCTGAGGTGAGGATCACACAGGAGCTCTCGGAAGGAAGGGGAGCTTCACCTCAGCCTGACGCCCAGCCAGTTGTGCCCTGGGATGAAACAGGCGGGTGACTGTGGAGGCCAGCTCCACTTCCTGTGGGCCTTCTGTGTGGCCACGCTGTGAGAGGCAGAAACCAACCCTCTGCTGCACAAGCCTGTGTGCCAGGCCCGCTGGTGTCATCCATGCACAGTCTCACCAAGACTCACCATGACCAGCACCCGCATGGCATTTTTGCTGTTTATTGGTAAGAAGTAAACATGGGGAACAGAACCCAGACTCTGGAACCTCACTGCCAGACTCTGGTCCATCAGGAGACCAGGGAGAGGAAGTGACCTGCTCAGGCCCCAGGGAGAACCTCTCACAGGGATCTCTCTTCCAGGGCTGAGCCTGGGGAGCAGGACAGGAGTGCAGGCAGGTGAGAGTGTTCTAAGCTATCCTCAGTCCCTCCTCATGCTGGGACAAGGGGCCACTCCTGGGAGGTAGGGATGGCCCACAGCAGGTGTGGGCTGGTGCTCTGAGGTCTAAAGTGTCCTGGGGCTGAGAGCTGGGCTCTGAGGGAGGAGGAGGCCCTGGGACCCAGCTGTGATTTCCCTGCAGGGACCCTCCACAAACCCAGGCTCTGGGCTGAGCCAGGCTCTGTGATACCATGGAGGAGTCCTGTGACCCTGTGGTGTGGGGGAACCCTGGAAGCCCAGGAATACCATCTTTACAGAGAGGGCAGCCCAGCCTTCTCAGACACACAGACCTCACCTGAGCCCGGGAGCAAGGGCAAGTTCCCCATCCCATCCATGAGAGAAGAGGATGCAGGGTGGTATCGCTGTTACTATCTCAGCCCTGCAGGCTGCTCAGCGCACAGTGATGACCTGGAGCTGGTGGTGACAGGTGAGAGGACACTGAGGGCCCTAGCCTACATTCTGCCCTCAGGAAGGAGTCTGCTCTCATGGATGTCTCCCTTTCACTGCCCTGGAGACAGTGTGAGAGGCGTGAGTACATTTCTCATTCTGCTTCCTTCTCTTCTAGGTTTCCATAGCAAACCCAGCCTCTCAGCCTTGTCTAGTCTTGTGTTGACTTCAGGAGGGAACATCACACTCCAGTGTGGCTCACAGGAGGGATTTGACAGGTTCATTCTGACTGAGGAAGGAGCACACCAGCTCTCCTGGACACTGAAATCACAAGAAGACTCCAGAGGGCACTTCCGGGCCCTGTTCCCTGTGGGTCCTGTGACCCCCAGGCGGAGGTGGATATTCAGGTGCTACGGCTATTACAAGAAAAATCCTCAAGTCTGGTCAGAGCCCAGTGCTGCCCTGGAGCTTCTCTTTTCTGGTAAGCAAGTCCTTTCTTTGAGCCAGTTATGGTGAAATTTCTAAATAACTGACAGGGACCTCATACAGAGAATCCCCAAGAGGAAGTTGGGTCAGAACATCTACAGAGGTAAAACTTCAGTGTGACACTCAGGAAGACCACAGGGCAGGACATGAGGGCAGGGACCAGCCCCTCTGCCCAGCACTGCCTCTGCCCAAAGCTGTCCAGGAAGCCCTCCTCCTGACCCACTAGGGACCTATCCTGGCCCCTGGACAGAGCCTGACTGGGGAATGTGTCTCTGACCTTGGCTATGACAGATTCACTCTGTCTGAGGAGGAGGTGTGTGACCTTCCACAGAGCTCTGGCTGGTAAGCCAAGCCTTGCTCTTCCATACTGATTTGGGTCTGGGCCCTGGGAGCAGCTCTCATGAGGGTTGCTACTGATGCTATAGTGGCCAGCACCTCCACTCCAAGTATGCTGCCCCCAGTGACCACCTGGACATCCTGATCCCAGGTGAGCAGCCCAGGGGCTGTCAGGAACCCAGACTCTTCTCAGGACTCACTGGGGAAGCTGAGGAGGTAATGGTCAGTGTGAGGGTCAGGTATCAGGTGGGGAGAGAAACAGCAAGACAGGAGCGGCCAGGAGGGCAGTCAGGGGAGACAGACAGAGACTGAGCTTTCTCAGAGACTGCCCTGCTGAGGCCTCATGTCAATACTTCAGGGCCACCTCTCATCACCCTCCTTTTTTCCAGGACAGCTCCCTGCCACACCCTCCCTGTCAGTGCAACCAGGACCCATGGTGTCCACAGGAGAGAATGTGACCCTACTGTGTCAGTCACAGAGCCTGATGGACATTTTCCTTCTCTACAAAGAGGGGACAACTGATCCCCCCCTGCATCTGAGATCAGAGTCCCGAGGTCAGCAGTCGCAGGCAGAATTCTCCATGAGAGCTGTGAACTCAGCCCTTGGTGGTACCTACAGGTGCTATGGCTCTCAGAACTCCTCTCCACACCTGCTGTCACAGCCCAGCGAGCCCCTGGAGCTCACAGTGTCAGGTGTGTTACCTGTCACCAAAGCAATGGCTGAACTCAGCGTTCCTTTGAACTCTTCTAGGGCTTCTGTGTGCTGGGTGGGTGTCAGGGTCTCTGGGAGAACCAGGCAGAGGTGGACTCTTCCTGGGCCTGTGGTCATCACCCATCCTTTCTGTCTTTAATGTGCCTTAAGGGCAGAGGCCCCAGCACAGGGAAAAGGGAGGGCTAAGTCCAGCCTGGTGCAGTCTAGCCCCACACTCTCTCTGGTCCTCATGCCCAGGGTGATTCCACACCCACCCACAGTGCCCAGCCACACAACAGGAGAGTGTGTCCAGGGCACCTGGAGGCTCTCAGCCCATCTAAGTGCTACTTCCATCTCGGCTCCATAGTTGTCCTGGGACAGGGAAATGGGAAAGGAGCCTGGATCTCCAGTGCTCAGAATCCGGGCTGCATGGGCTGTATCACAGCTGAGGGAGATGGTGTGCAGCCAGGGCAGGAGCAGCAGCTGACCTGGGGAGCAGGGAGCCCAGCATCTCACTTGCTCACTCCTCCTAGGAGGCCCTGGAGGTCAGCCCCTAGGGGCAGGGGAGATGGCTCAGTAGAATAAGCACTTCCCTGGCAAGCACAAGGGCTTGAGTTCAATCCCAGCTTCTACCCCCCTCAAAACAAGATCAGCCCCTCCCACTAGAGTCAGAACCCCAAGGTTGTGAGTGAGGGCACTATTGGGAGCATTCTGTGGCAGGGGCTGAGCTGTGGGGCTGGTGCAGGCTCCTCTGGAGATGTAGACTTAGAGCAGCCCCTCCTGGGTGGGCCTCAGTGTCTCCAGGTGTAAAGGGGTGGCCTGGCTCTGACCTTCAAGTTCCTCTAGTGCTGAGTTTACTGTGAGCCTTAGAGAGGCAGCCCCCAGGGAGCCTCCAGGACCCCATGCTGCAGGGCTCCCGTTGATCTGTGTAGTGACAGTCCCAGTGCTTGATGGTTCAGGGCCATGGCTGAGTGTGCAGGCTCTGCCCCTCCAGCTGGGGAGACACAGCTCTGCTGGAGAGAGCAGGACTGGAGGTCCGGCTCCCCAGGTTCATCCCTGTGCAGGATTCCCCTTGGTCCCCTGGGCTGGCAGCTCCCCTGTCTCCTCCCTCTCTTCCCTGGTAACCTGCATGAGGAGGAGGTGATTCCACATGCGGGACTGTGAAAGCATGAGGCAGGGGTGCAAAGACCCAGCACGGCAGCCCCATTTCTCTTTAAGGCAGCACTCAAGGCCAAAACCCACTAAGGAGCAATAACATTGTGACGTTGGTCTCCGTGTCCTCAACTTTGCTGCTCCTGCTGCTCCTCCTCCTCTTTCTATACTGGCACCAGGGAAGAAGCAGGAAGACAGGTGAGCAGGAGGGTGGAGCTGGAGCATCAGAAAGGGGTTGATGCCTAGGCCCCAGGGAAACCTTTCCAAGGGCAAGAGTCTGCATAGAGCCTCCTATGCAGAGCCCAGGACCAGAGTTTCAAGCAGAACATATGTCCTGCCCTGTAGGAGATTCCTGAGTGGTCTTAGTGGCCCAAAGTGGGAGATGCCCTGAGGTCTCAGCATGGCAGGGTTGGGGGAGGCTGGGGCTCAGGCTGAGTCAGATTGACCCCTGCACTGAACCCGGGGCCATCACCCAGCTGCCTCGCTGTGCTCTTGATGGACAAGACTTACCTGGGGGCTGGTAGAACAAAGGTCTGTGGCCAGAGGTGACCTCTCTTCTGTCCCTGCAGATGGTACTGTGAAGTACACAGAGCCTGAGGACAGCGTAGAGCTGGACACTCAGGTGAGACCCTGCCCCATCCAGGGCACAGGGACTTCCTGTCTCCCAGTTCAGCCCAGGGACGCTGCTCTGTCCTGCATCACTCAGCTCTCAAGGACCTCACAGCTGAGCCCTTCGTTCTGGAAACCCAGACCTCTGCCTGCTGAGACCTCACCATTTGCTGTTTCTTGTGACCCTGAGGTCCCCTCCCTGTGACCTCTTCCTGGCCCCTTCCTCTGTCTAACTATTCCTGTAGGCCCAGTGAGAGTCACAGGGAGGACTCTGGGAAGGGGAGCGCTGAGCAGAAGCCTGCGTTGGGAGAGCTCTGCAGACCTCTAATGCACAGCAGTGCAGGCAGGGCACAACGCAGGAGCAAAGGCCCTGAGTCAGGGACCAGCTCCTCCAGGACGATGGCCCTGTAGCTGCAGCCTTGGGATGAAGATCCAAGTGTCAGGATGTGAGGGGGACTAGCATGGCACCAAGGAGACCCCCTCTGTCTCTGTCGCTCTGCCACAGAGCCCTCCTGGTGAGGACCCTCAGGGAGTGGTTTATGCCCACATGAAGCACTCAGCACCCAGGAGGACAGGGGCCTCCCCTCCTTCAGCCCTGTTAGAGCACCTCCTGGACAAAAAGGAGGGGCAGGCAGGGGAGGACAACTCGATGGACATTCAGGTGGGTTCTGCACTCCCCAGGGGCCCAGACCACTGTGGTGCCAAGCACAAACCTCCTCTCTACCTTCTCCCCTGCAGGCTGCTGCTCCTGAGGGTCCCCAGGACTTGACTTATGCTGAGCTGGGCAGCTGGACGCTGAGACAGGGGACGGCTGCTCCTGCTTCCTCCCAGGACAGGGCCCTTCCAGCGGAGCCCAGTGTGTATGCTACCCTGGCGTCCGCTTGCACAGGAGCTGTCCCAAAGGACAGTAAGTGACATTTCAGCCAGGGGCACCTAACAGAAACTCTCTAGGTTCTGGAACCTTCCGAGACACTCCTGACCCTATAGTCCAAGAGAGCTCACAGCTCTGTGTGTTGGAAATAAACTCCAAGAGCCTCCAGCAATCACGGAGATAAATCTGAAGGGTGCAGTAGAGACTGAGAACAGGGAATGAAACTGTTCAAAAGGAAGGAATTACTGAGATGAGGAGAAGGGCTGGAGAGGGCGTAGGGGAAGGACATGTGCCTGGGTATGCAAGCAGGAGGGTTTGGACCCCTGTACTGGGGATGGCTGATGTTTTATGGAAATGAGCAGCTAATCCTTAATTTTTTATATTTTCGCCAATCTTTTTCTTTGTTCTCTCTTCTTAATTTCTTACTTTTTTTGGTTTCTTCTTCCAGATTTGCATGCATATATCTGGTAATATGAACAACGAATGTGAGCACAGCGTGATGCAACACAACAAACACAGTGAAACGTGCACTATTTTCTTTAGTAAAACTGCATCACTTATAGTTTTTTCTCTTTTAATGTTGTTTTGTATTCTCTTTACAAATTAAAATTAAAAAAATAACACATAATCACTGAGTGAGTCAGTCGTGGAATCATGGAATAAGATGGGCGGCATGGATGCCCACATTAAAGACAGCCTGGCACAGCCCAGACGGGAAGTGAGAAAATTAAGGACCACGGATGAACATATTAGAAAACACTCCAGAAAAAAAGCCATGGAACTGAGAAATCTGATCAAAATCTAAAAAAATATATGAAATAAGTAAATAAAGTAAAAGAAAAACTAGTGCTAGGACTAAAGAGCTGACACACATTCCAGCATCAGAAAACAGCAGGCATCAAGAAGAATCCCTCAAGCGTTCCTCAGCCACAAGAGCAGGGTGTTAGGAAGAGCCTCATGCCACATGTGGCAAGATGTAGATGAAATGGGTCAAATGCCACAGACACAATATACTGGGTGGAGAAAAAGATAACAGAAACTCTGATTTATCGAATGTGTGTTGAGGACTTTAACCTCTACTTAAAACACTTCTCATGCAAAATCTAGCTCAGTAAACTTTGCTAGTGATTTCTTTCACGTTCAAGAAATACAACAAATCAAAAACTTCCACGGACATTTTTTGACAATGGAAAAAAAAAGAATATACAGCCCAACATAGTTTATCAAACCATAACAAAATTAAAACACATACTTTATCAAATCAAAAATTAAAATTACACTAAAATTTGACACAGAAACTATTGAGGTAGGAAGGTCACCTACACAACTCTCACACCAACCTACATTTGAGTCCCTCCAAACAGCCCTGACCTATGCCCCAGGTTGGAAAGAGCTCGAGGAAGCCCTGTGTGGTTTTTCCTCAGCACAACCAGTTACACAGCAAGGCTGGAGAGCGTGGGTGCCAGTGAGCACTGCACTGTCATGCACAGGGAGGCAATAATGAGAATGGGACACAACATGATATAGAGTTACTTTAATCAAATAGGGGTGTTTTTTTAAAAACTGGGATTTGAACTCAGGCCCCTGCCCTTGCCAGACAGGTACTTATTCAACTAGCTATCTCCCAGGCCCCAAAAGAGGTGTTTTCAAAATCCCTGGGATACTGAGCCAATGTGTCAGGCTCAACTGACATCAGTCTTCCAGCTCTGGATGGGGATAAAGTGGAAGGATGTCTCTCCACTCCTGTGACTTTACCAAAGGACACTGATTGGATGTGTGACCTCACAAACTGTAACACACCACATTTGTGTGGCTTTCACCTTGGAGTTTGTGGTCATTTGCTGCTGCAGCAAATAAGAAATATATACAACCACGAGCTTTTCTGAGTTGATATCCATAGTGCATAGTACTACTTGTCTGGGAGCACAATATGGAAATTGGGCTCTGGGAGTCTGACCTGGGTGTGTCTTGCCCAGAGAATGCAGAGGTACATGGAAGAAGGCTACCCCAAGTCATGGCAGGAAGTCAGCAGAACTGTGACTCTCTTGGGGCAGCATGACATCTGCTAAGGATGCTCTGCCCATTGGAAAGAGGGCCGTGGACACAAGTGTGATCCCAGGGAAGGAAATACAGGTTCCCCCTTCACCTGTCGCATGGACTACAGGCTGAAGGGGAAGGCCCACAAGAGTGGGACAGAGGACATGTGATGAGGAGGGACTCTGGGACAAAGTTACTGATGCTTGAGGGAAAGTGAAAGTTAGCATGTGTCACCTGGGAAGGTTTTCTTAATACAGGTTAAGGGGGCAGAATTTGTCAGCAGATCAATTAAATTTCATGCAATTATTGTGTATGTTATTAAATCAGGCCAATGCTCTAGTCAACATCCACAAACTGTCAAGGAAGTCACAGGAAAACATTAAACATGAGCCATGCATCCCCAGGTGCATTAAGGTGAGGGAAACCTTGAAGAGTGCTCAGGCTTTCGGGCTGAACAAATCTCTCCAGAAGTGTTTCTCCACGGGACTCAGCAAGATCAGTTTTGGGTCCACTATGTACAAGTCCATCTGGCACTCCTGTTCCCCCTGCAGAGAAAGGGGAAGCACTTAGAACTAATGGTGTGACAGCCATAGCTCCTTCCTTACCAGAGTGGGACCTAGGGGCTAAGCAGAAAGAAAGCAGAACCCTTGACCTGCCCCCGCATTATGTCAACATGAAGCCTGCAGCCCCCAACTGTCTAAGCACCAACGGCTCACAGAGAAGAATACTATGGCAGGAGCTATTGCTGGGCCTGCTGCTTCCCTGTTACACCCAACCTGACCCTAGTAATCAACAGCAATTGACTAAGCAGTTGAAGCAGAGCACTGTGAAAATACAGTTCAGAGACCACTCATCCAGGGACCTATGGGTTCAGTTTGGGGATCTTTTACATATGGATGCACAGGATGATGAGAGCTGCCCACCCATTATTGTCAGCTGACCATCATCTTCCTTTCAGCACTGAATCACAGAAGCTTGTGGCTGAGCCAGCTGCTTGGAAGAGACCTGGAAATGGAGCAAACTTCCCAGAAGAAACATTACTGGGAACAGGAGCTTATAAGACCTTCCACAGCAGTTAACTTGTCCTAATGAAGCTACAAGCAAATAAGCATTTAATACAAAGAGTGTGGTGTACTGTTCCTGTAGATGGGATGCCAGTCTCATATTTTACAGATTTCCCAGGGATCCAGGGAACAATGTACTTAATTTATTGTGGGATAGTATAACATATTTCATAGACAAATAGCAGATATCTGTTTGTTTTCCAGTCTCCTTTTGAAATAAGGTTTTAAACAATCCTTGGGACCAGTCAGGGCCAGTGAGCAATTTGGGAATTTTTTTAAACACTGTCAACATGTAGGCAATGGGTCCTACAAGAGCTCAATGCCAGCACAAACCATGTGAAGCCTCACGGAAGAGATGAAAGGTACTACTGGGCATGTATTAAAAGAGACATCTCTGAAAAACAATGTGCTGCTCCCGGTTGAAGGGGAAACTCCTACCCCCTGGGGAGGGATGCAGTCATCCTCCTGGGAGAACACAGAGCCAGCTCTTCGTCGGCATCTGCACAGTGAGGAGGAAAACCACTGGGCAAGACAGTGTCATTCCCAATGTTCTGTAGGGACTTAAAGTTCAACATATCAATACTGGATGAAAAATACCTGTTCCAAATTATGCCTAAGCTGTTTGATATTCAGACAGATAGTGAGGATAAGCTTAACAGCCTAAATTGTATGGTAATAACAATAAGCCTCAGTAGGAATTTCTGCCGACTTCCGGGAAAACCCAGACCCAGTCCTAGCCCAGGTCCGGAATT
>NW_004524964.1:0-5979 GCF_000260255.1 Octodon degus
CTTTTACAAACTGAGATTCCTTCAAAATTTCATTTTCTCCTTCTTCCAGTTTGTATTACTTTCTTTAACTTGGTAATATATATTATTGAAATTAGGAAGATGAGTTCTGCACATTTTAATTTTGCGTGAAGCTAAGTTATTTTAAATCTCTTTTATTAGGGACAGTGAGGTACTTGCAAAATCCACAAAGAATTTTTTAATTAAGTATGGCATGACATGAGCCTCAGTGACCATGGGTAGAAACAGTTTTCTTAGGACATTAAACAGACACTAGAGGCCATGTTGTCACACAGGAGCAGGCTTGACATGAGCAGCAGCAGTAGGATTCACCCTGCTTCAGCAAAAACACAATTCATGCACAAATACTCTATTTACAGAGCTGGCAAGATAGTTCAGGGGACTAAGTGCCCACACTGGCAAGCCCAGGGGCCATCGTTCCATTGCCAGCCCTATGTGCCATGATGCTCCCGCTCTGTGGGCACGCTGAGACTCTGAACAAGTCTCTGTGTTGTGGAGCATGCCTGTTATCGTGGATCTAGGGAGCCTGAAAGCGGGAAAATCACTATGAGCCTGAGTTGCCTAGTGTGACACTGTACTAAACACATAAAGGAAAACAAAACAAAAGTAAAAGTCCCGTGTGAACCAAAGTTCTCAAAATCCATTCTGGAGAGTTAACATGGTCTCTCCTCATGTTCTGGATGCATGGAGCGGTACTGTAATAGCTGATATGGAAAAGAACTGCCTCCTTGTGCTGTATACATTTAAACATAAACTCAACCACCAGGGTATATTGTTTGATAGGATGGTTTGAAGGGCATTTTATTAATTTGTGGAAGTCCTTCTAAGACAGTTGAGAAGAGTAGATTCTGATTTTTTTCTGCAATTGGAGAGCATGGTGTGTATCAGCCGGCAGCTGCCTTCATGCCCCCTTTGTCAGTGACAACCAGGCCATCAGTGACCAGCAGCTTCCTGTGTCAACTGCTGGTGCCCAAATTCCCTAGTGGCACCATCGCTTCTAGTTGAGCTGCACCGTGTGCAGTAATTGCTTCCCTCTGACTTGTGTGAAGGAACCCTAGGCTTATTTGCTATCTTCTGTATTTCACAAGTATTTGCACCTTGAGTTAATTATCACCAGGGATCTTCAAGGCATTTTCTTGAAGCATTAATTTTCACATGAGTTTTTCTATAGTTAACACTGTGATTCTCTGGGAACTGTAATTTGTATTGCACAATCTGATACACGGATTTTGTAAACTGATATGCCAGGATCATCACAGTTTATGTGTTAGTTTTGTCTTCCTGCTAGATAAAATAGAAGCGTACACTTGCTTCTCGGTTGGACTGTGAAGGGAGCGATGTCAGCAAGCTCCATGACTGGGAAGTGCTGACTCAGCTCCTCCACCAATGCACTTTCTTGTTCCTTTGCAACATCTTTAGACTTGTTTCTATATTTGAGCTTCAGCTTCACCCCAGAAGATGGACTGATTCTTTGGAATTATCAGGCTAAGATGCTGCATCACAAGGCTTCCAGTCGTCATTTGATTTGTCCCAGACATATCATTCGCTGCTGGGAGAGGCAGTTCTACAACACTGAGGTCCTTGCCTTTCACCCTCTCTCTGTGCACCTGCTTGTTGCCATGCTGCGTCCGATCAGCAGGGACCTCACAGTGAGATCCCCCGTCTACGGTTGGGTGTGGGACAGCAGGGGCCACAGAAGACTGGCTCCGTACACTTCATTGCCGTATAAACTCCCACATCAAATTCTTTGAAATGATCACAATTGGTTACCTCAATCTATTATTTCAGCAAACTGGAAAATATAGACTTCCAGCCTACCAATAATTTATATCTTTAAATGAAAAGCAGATTTTTCCTAAGTTGGCAACATTCCAGAAAAATTTCTGATGGAAAATGTTATCATGAGATGAATTTCCAGAGATTTTGTGAAATGTGATAGAAAATCTCCAAAATGAAAGTATGCAAATTTAAAAATATTCATGTGAAGAATGAAAAAATGTCTAACCTAGCTACTTGTAACTTTTTACTCTAGGAATCATTTAGGTAACATTTTATTAAAAATTGAATGACAAACAAGTTTTATATTTATTTTTTCCAAAAATGTATGATTCAATACACCAAATTCATGGATATTACACTAATCAAATGCAGCCAGAAGGATAATATATACACAGAAACTGCGCTTTCCAAGTAGGAAAGTCACGAGTGCTCTTGGAGTTTCACGTGTGATGCACATATATCATGGGTTATATTTCCTGCTTATTTTTCTTCTGAAAGATTTTCACAGTCTAATACAACAGGCAAATGATCATGCATAAGAAAGGACTTTATTGTAATTATAATTTGATGCTATCACCATGTGCATAATGATACCACTTGCTTTTTATTAAATTCACTATTTTCCTTTAAAAATGTGACATAGCTCTGTAACATATAAATTGGTAATTACTGGATCTGTTTTCCTGCTGAATGGAAAGTATCATTAGGTTCTGTCAATTTGGCCTGTACATGTGCTAGAGTGTAAAAACAGAAAATATTAGTCTAGGTCTTCTAGAGTTTGAAAAATTTGGACACATTGACATTTATGGTCTTATTCTAGTGCAGAATTTCTTGATATCATTATATCTAGCTTAAAGAACTGATTCATTTTTGTGGAGTCTGACGGATGTTTAGCCAGACTGTCTGCTCTCCCTACCACCTGTAGCACCCTCCCAAAAGCAGTGACACCTGCAGGAAGATGTGGCAGTATCCAGCCCGTGTCTAAGATGCAGATGAAGAACACTGTACCCTTTGAGCGTCTCAGAAACACTACTGGTTCCTGTGCAGTTGCTTTGCACAACACTCTTTACATAGTTCTTCTAACACACATATATCATAAGTCTCTTGTTAGTAGCTAAACTTTTAAATTAACTGCACAGGAGTGTCAAAGAAACCAGCAACTCTCAGAATATTGCACATAGCCCTCCCTAGGCCTTCCATAGTGGTGAGCATGGTGAAAAACCCTTTGCCAGTGAAGAGCTGACCAGCTGACTCCCATCCAAGTTCCATAGTTGGTTTATAGACCTTGGACAATTTTATGAGCAGAATAGTCAGGCATTCACCTTCCTCATCCAAGCCCACTGTTTCTACCATTAACATTGTCCCAAAATTTCAACCCTAAAAATTTCTCTTATTTCTCTGCCATGGTCCAGAAGATGCAGCATCTGTAAAGAAGGATTTTATTTAGTTAAAATAAAAGGAAATGGTGAATGTACACCCAGAGACAAACTTAGGTTGGAAAATCTGAATGTCCGCATAGTTTATTTATTCTATTTTTTTTCTCTATACTTTCTTGAGTATGACACTTTGTATATCACTGGGATGAATTCCCATGTATTATCAATTAAAAACTTCCTCATTTAAGATTTTAGGCTAAATACAAGTCTCAAAATGTATGTAAAGTATAGTATAAGGATTTAAATTTGTGTTGTTGTTGTTGTTGTTGTTGTTGTTGTTGTTGGCCCCACCTCAGGGGTGCATTGAGATAGCAACTGAGACTGGATGTGGTGGCACGTGCCTGTAATTCCAGCACTTGGGAGGCTAAAAGCAGGAGGATCACTATGAATCAGTATGTGTAGTGGGACTCTGTAGACCCTGTACTAAATACATAAAAATAAAATAAAATAAAATAAAATAAAATAAATGGTTTTTTTTTGTTAACCTGATATGTACTCATCACATTTTCCTCAATTTCTCTTTTCATTTATATCATCTATTATATTCCTCCTATAAAGACAATTTTATTGTATCTTATTTTAGAATATATCACTGTATGGGCTTATTACTCTTGATTTTAATATGCAAAGTAAATTACATTTTATTACTAGTTTTTTTTTCTTTTTTCCTTTTCTCCATGAGATCAGGTCACCCTGAGGGTGGGGTTGGGATGGCATTTGGTGGCAGGGATCATACCATGGTCCCCTGAGCCTGTATAAGCTTGCATGAACAGGCACTGCAGGCCACTGAGCTATCTCGCTGGTCCCTTTATTCCCATTTTAGATATTGGATTACCAATTTGGAGAAACTGAACCCAAATACACATCAGTGTTCTTCCACTGAATTTGGGTGGAGGCTATTTTAGATTCAAGGCGAAAGAAGAGACATGTGAAGGAGACTGAGAGGGACATCATTAGCGTGCGTGACGTGCACTGACGCCCAGTGTGCAAAGTCAATCCACATAAGCGCTAACATTTACATCTACCTGAATTTTGAAGTTGCTGCAGCTTTTGTAGAAAGCCAGGAGTACAGAAAGAAACCAGCAGCTGTGTGCACTCCCTGCCGACTTGGTGAAGGGCTGGACTGCAGACAAAGCTGTTGTGCAGCGCTGCATTTCCCGTGGGGAGGACCCTTCAGTATCTCAGTGGAAAAAATGCATATCACATGCTTAACATTTGTACTTGTCCTCTTTCCCCTGCTATGTAGGTCGCTGCTTTCAGGCAATAGCTGTGAGACGAGAATAAAGTGTTCCATAAAAAGAGTAACTGGAAAGGAAAAAGGAGCAAAGAAGGAAAGGAAAAGAAAAAATACAAAAATGCAAACCTCCACACACAAGATGCTTAAGATTATTATACTTTTTTAAATTTATGTATTTTGTACAAGGAAGATAGTTATACTACTGATAGCTATCTCCGTTGAGAGGAAAGGATTATTCCTAAATTATTTGATCAATTTTTCAGGCCTATATATTGTTTTTCTTACGGTATTAAATATAGTTTTTATTTTTTAATTTAATTTTGAAGAGTAGAAATGGAAGCAAAAACAAATAGAAAACAGACAAAAATAGGGTACCATACAATAATTCATGTGTTACATTTTAAAACAGGAATAGCTAAATAACAATGGTTTATACATTATCTATTTTATCATCAAATCTGTTGCTCATATTAACAGATATGGTTATGCAAGATTGGGGAAATAATTGGATATTAGTGATTGCTTTCAAGAAATCCTAATATTTTTTCTTCTAATATGAGCAACAACTTTGAAGATAATAGTATGCAACGTGCTAACCATTTTTACTCTCCTACAGTCCTGCTCAAAATTTTATATCGTGGAACATGGGGTTTAATTTTCTTTTCTTTAAAATAAATAGTGAGCTGTGACTCATAGACCTGAAGATGCATGTAAAGAGCTTGTGTTGTCTCCTGGTCCCACATTTTGAGAACTTAGAAGTACTCAGGACAGTTCATGAGCTCATGCACCCAGGTTTTCAGGTGTGGTGATTGTGCAGGTCTCCAGTCCCACCATCTGAGAGCTTGGCACAATGACGGGCATCCATGGATCCCAGTGAATGCAGCCCATACCCACCACATGCACAGAAGCTTTGCTCAGCATTGGCCGGTCAACCCCACCAATAGTAAGAGCCTTAGTGAGTTCTACACTGTATACCCACTATAGCATGAAATTTACTAACCTTTGCCTCACCACTCTCTCAACACTGCTGAATCTGAGTGATCATTGGGAGCTTCAAAAATGCCAAAACAAAGGGGCAAAATGTAATCTCAATTCTCTAGTCCACTCAGAACAAGTCAAAGAGACAAGGACTTAGAAGAATGTGGAAATCTTGAAATTTCTGAAATGATAGCAACTGAAGTAAAGAAGCAAGTCCATCAGGATATAAAAGAAACTATCAGAAATAATATCTCAGGTCAAAAAAGAAATGACAACAATCAGGAAAGAAGTGTTCAGCACAATTAAAGAAGACATGGATACAAACAGAGCAGAAAACAAAAAAAAAAAATGGAAAAGTTGAATGAACAATATAGGAAAGAATTAGAATGCATGAAACAGGGGCCTGCCCCTTAGCTCTGTTCTTTAAGTGGCTGCTTCAACAAAGCAGACAGGCTCAGGTTGTTGTGGTTCGATCCCCACAGCTCAAGCCAGTCGAACCTGCCCTGAAGGCATTGCAAGTAAAATAAACAA
>NW_004524964.1:25144-42634 GCF_000260255.1 Octodon degus
TATAGTTTCCCTAGTATAAGAACTCAAAAGAAGAAATACAAATATAAAGGTATAGTACAAGTAAAAGAGAAGCAAAATCTCAAGGTCTAACTAATCAAGAGAGGAAAAGGAGAAGAGTTAGGAAACATGTCAATGTCAAGACGTACAGTTATATGTAGATGATGGCCAAGGCAATGATCCTGAGAATCTCCAGAAGATTTTTTAAATGTAGCCGTTAATTGGAAAGATTTTCACCCTGACTATCTATATATACTGATACCTGTGAACTAACCAACTTCACTGCAGATGGTAATCTGTAATAGTAGTTTCATTCTTGGAGTGCCTGTAATTCTGGTCTTCTGAATACAGGCTGCTTATCATGACATACCAATTGCTGCTACAAAGTCTCTCGGGTAGATGTTTGTTCAAAAAGAAGGGCATGGCGAATGAAAGCAAAAGACAGGAAAAGGAATATTTTGGGACTGTCCTGCTACAAGGTTGTATATGGTGAGATTTTTGGACTTATGTGTAAACATAAGAAGTATTTAATTCCTTATGCCTATTTTTGAAATATATGCTAATTTTTAAATGGTTTTTATCATATTATGTAGGGACTTAAATTTCAATATATCAATACTTGATGAAAAATACCTGTTCCATATTATGCCTAAGATGTTTGATATGCAGACAGATAGTGAGGTTAAGCTTTACAGCCTATGTTGTATGGTAAAAACAATAAGCTTGTCTTCTGGATGGTTAACAACCTTAGTCTGTAGACTAAAATTAGATGAAAAGGAGGGCTGCAAGGAAAGCCAACGTTTTTGCCCTAGGCTTCCAATATCAATTAAGACTCAGGGCATATGAGAACTTGTACTGTAATGTCATGTAACTCGGCAGTGTCCCAAATTTTCTGATCAAGGAGATTATGGGGCCAAAAAGGAAAGTGATCAACGTTGTAGAGTGTGCCTAAGGAGAGTCACATGCAGAGAAAACATTCTCTCAGGCTTTCACAGAGACCACATTGGCCAAGCAATGGCCATGACTCTCCACATGGCTGACACTGACAAAGCTTCTACAATGTGAGCCACAGGATCTCAGGATAAATCCTGACTGTATTTCACTGACTTTATCAAATCCAAAATTTACTATTCTTGTTGCATAGTTCCTGCTTTACCTTGGTCTTAACCACCCAGGAGAAAAGTATAAAAATGAAATATAAGAAGTAAAGCCATGCTGTTATGTTAAGCTGTAGGGGACTCAGGTCAACAATTTCTGACATTGCCAGTGAAGCCAAAGACCCAATACTATTATGGGCTACTGAACTCTTTTAGATTATTTTGCTGAGTTAACACATCTATAATATTCAAATAATGGAACTTAATGAAAAAAGGGCATACAGATGAATGTCCATTTTTTACCTGTGTAAATTTGATTTGAAACTATCTCATTGCTATTTGTTTATCAATAAAATTATGGAAAAAAATTTAAAAAAGAGAAAGATCAATTCAGTAAAAATCAGCAAAGAAATAACAGAATGAAAACAAACTGTGAAGAAATGGGCTTAATAACCTTTTACAGAGTGTTTCACCCAGCAATGACAGAATACACATTCTTTCCCACCGCATGTGCGGTATTTTCCAAAGTAGATCATATACTAGCACATAAAGCATGCTTAACTAAAAGCAAATGAATTGAAATTGTTTCATGCATACTATCTGACTGCAATTTAATTAAGCTGGAAATTATTGATTAAAGGAAAACAAAAACACATGGAATTTAAATAACCTACTAAATCACCAGGTCCTGATGTATGTGGAGCTGAATTCTACAAGAAATTTAGAGAAGATTTGGTGCCAACTTTTCTCAAACTTTTCAATGAATTTGAAAAGGAAGCATTTTTTCCAAACTCATTTCTGCAGGCAATTATTACTTTCATACCAAAACCAAGGAAAGAGCCAACCTAAAAAAAGATAAGGTAACCTATAGGTCAATCTCTAAACAATATAGATGCAAAAATCTTCAATAAAATACTAGCAAACAGAATGTGACAAATGATCTAAAAGATAATACATGCCAACCAAGTGGGACTGAGCCCAGGAATACAGGGATGACTCAACATGTGCAAAAACATAAATGTAATACACCACATTAAAAAAACCAAAGACAAAAACCAAATGATCATATAAATAAATACAGAAAAATCCAACAATAATTCATGAAAAAACTGACAGAAAATTGGGATAGATTGTTTCTATCTTAAAATGATAAGAATCATTTATGAGAAACCAACAGCAAGCATCATAATAGTAGACAAAACCTGAAAGCCTTCACTTTAAAATCAGGAACAAAACAAGGACAGCCACCATCTCCCCTCCTATTCAGTATAGTCCTGCAAATACTAGGCAGAGCAAAGAGACAAAAGAGAGAAATAAAAAGAATAGTGATTGGAAAAGAAGTGAAATTATCACTATATGCAGATAATATGATGATCTACATAGAAAACCTCAAAAACTATAGTAAGAAACTTCCAGATTTTATAACCAAATTCAGTAGTGCAGTGTGATTCAACATTGATACTCAAAAATCTTGGCATTCTCATACACAAATAACAAATTCATCATGAGAATAATGGTAGAAAGCATGCCTTTCAAAATTACATCCAAAATAAATGGACAAGAGAAAAAAGATTTTAGACAATGGCAAGATATTCCTTGCCTCTGGATAAGAAAAAAACATCATTGTGAAAATGGTCATACTCCCAAAATTACTATACACATTCAGTGCAAAATCAATTAAAATTGTTACAGTTCATAGTGCTTCTAAAATTCATCTGGGACTACATGAGGCCAAGACTATCAAAAGCAATCCAGAGAAACAAAGGAAAGGTAGAAGGTATCACAATCCCTGACCTGAAATTTTACTACAAAGCTACTGTGATAAAATCAGAATTGTACTGACATAAAGATAGATCTGAGGATCCTTGGGCCATGCAGACAATGGTGACAGAACTAAAAACACCCTCATCCACCTAAGCAAAGGAGCAGAAACTCTGAGAGAAAGCCTGTTTAATAAATGATGCTGGAAAAACTGGCTTTCTACATGCAGAAGGCAAAACTTAGATCTATGTCTATCACCATCACTAAACTATAGTCAAAGTAGATCAAACATTTAAATATTAAAACAGAAACACTAATTCTCCTCAAGGATAATGGATATAAAAATCTTAAAAACATACGGGTAGGGACATAATTACAGCCATGGCTTTTCAAACAAGCTCTATTCTAACAGGTGCACAGGATGAAGTACTCCTGAAGTGCAGAGGAATCACTATTTAGGAACAGGCAGAGCTGGGAACTGTTATATTTTCAATTTTCAATTAGAGTAGACACCACTTGACTATAAATATAATATAAACCTATCCAGTACAAAAGCTAGAGTAACAGACCACCTCATGATCCTGTTAAGTCTGCTGAGACACCACAGAGGAAAGGGAAAATAGAATTTAGTGAAATTTGAGACAAAGCTGCAACTTAACTGGAGTCATTAGACCCAGAGGGAGTGGAACTCATGCAATTTTTGCAAGGTGTTATGGAGGAGATGGGACTGTGGAGATGTGATTGAAGACAGGTGTCTGAGATCTAATAACATATCATAATGGTATTGTGGCAATTACCAATAAATCTGATGCCACACTTTTACAACACAGTTTGTATTGTTTGTCAATACACTGTGAACTTCAGCCCATATGACATGGCTGGCTTTCGTAATCTTCTTATATAACATATTTATTCTATTGATAAAAGGAAGTATAATTTTGTAACACTTTGGTGTTCATAATGGGATTCATATTATTTCATCATGATTGTAAAATAATTTGATAGTTGCCTTATTTGCTTTTGACCATTTTTGGTAGTATCTTTCCAGTGGTAATGACTCATTTTAATAAGTTTTCAAAATAAACAGAGAAAACAAATTTGAAAAAAAAAAACTTGGAATAATATGCAAATGATGAAGAGTCAACTTTTATTTTTAATAGGCAAAAATTTACAGTTTTACATTCAACTAGTATTTAAAAGCTAGAATACTGAAATACGTTCTCCAAGTGACCCACTTCTGAGAACAATCTCCATAACAGAAGGAATGAAATGGGTGCGAGCTTAGCACTGCGTATACAGAAGGTCATCACACAAAAATTCCTTCAGATACCCAAAAGTTTTAATACTGTCACGCACTCAGCAGTGGAGAATCCCATAAGCAGTATACTCGCGAATAACTTCATCAAATGTTTGCAGAGATGGAAGTCCTGTCCAGGTAACATAGTCCACATCCATCACCTTTTTATGATGAATCTGTGACCAAAGACAGAGTGGTCAATCCTATTAGTAAATTTTGTTTGCTTCCTTTTCATAAATTGAGAAAATGACAGCAGCCAGCTTGTTCTTATGAGTAATGTAACATATAAAATCCCTGCTTCTATTTTGTAATGATATATTACTGCTTATTTTTTAAAATCTTTTTGAGACAGAGTCTCACTGTGTAGTTCAGGCTTGGCTGGAGCTCACGTAGTAGACCAGGCTGTGCTTGAACTCACAATGCTCCACCGGTCTCAGTCTCACAATTTCTGGGATTGCTGGCAAGTGCCACCTCACCTGGCCACAATCATGTGTTATTCTTAAGATGGTACATGACTTATAGGAAATTCAGAAATCCCTTATGAAAATTTCAACATTAGAATTGACATATAAGAATGGAAACACATATTCAAATGCTAATTCAACCAAGGTGTGAGGAATTATTTGGGAAATTTGTGTAAGTGAATTTAATTTTCTTTCACAGCATGTAGGAAAACAACACTGATGCTCACTCTGTATGAATTATAAAATGAGAACCATTTTGCATCTCTCCTCTTGCAATAAAAAGTATGAACTAGTGCTTGTGGGATACAGCAGATGCTATGACCTCCTCAGGGTAGTCTGCGCATTGGCTAAGGTGAGGATGCAATCCAGGCTAAAGTGGGATTTGTCCTTACTCCCTACTCTTACCTCTGGCTGAAGAACAAGAGGGAAAGAATTTGGCTAGAATACTGATATTATTGTCTTAGGATAATTGAAAGAAACATTTGTCTTACAGGTTCTCCATTGATTTCCCTCCGCTGGAAAATCTTGAAGAGCCCAGTACTGGAAGAACCCCATCCTGAGTAGTTTAGTGAACAATGCCATAAGGCAATACCCGTTAACCAGGAAATACTAAGAAGCTCGGATCTTGGAACCTCTGCTGTGAATGTCAGAGGCTGTTGCTTTGTTTGCTAGGAGGTTAGAAGATAGAAGGTGGAGGTGAAATGTTGGTAAGTCGCCTTTGTAAAGTGAGAGATTTCCAAATACTTCCCAACACCGTGAAGACTTCTTCAATTAAACAGCAAGAAGCATCTCAAAGTGCTCACCCTTCGGGAAAACTGCGCCAGGAGCTCTATAAGCTCTGAGCGTTGTTTCTTAATTTCACTGAGTTGAGTTTTCAGACAAAAATTGAATTCTGGCATCCATTCTGTACCTTCCTCGAAGGTCCCCAGGGTTTCTCCCCAGGAGTAGAGTAGGCGAAGCACATATGTGAGACGCTGTGGATACTGAATGCCAAAGTTGGAGAAAGTTATGTTACTTTTGTTGAGAAAGGCTGAAATAAATATGTCTGTCACTGTTGAGTGTATCAAATAGTTCTTCTGCAAGTAATAGAATTATAATAAAAGTACATTTTCTTCTACTGACACGTTTTTCTACAACAAGAAAGGATACAAATTTAGCAGATTAAATTTTTTTCTGAGTTGCAAAAAGTAACTTACCAGATGATTTTCTCATTGAATTTCTATCTTTTCTTTTTATATAGCTTTAAATCTGCCTCTATTCAGGGAACCAGATAAAAGGAATTATAGCATTAAAATTTAGAGGTTTGTTAAATCTTCAGGGTTTGATATATAGGATCTCCTGATACCAGAACATAGACCAGGGTTGCGGCACCAGAACCGAGACAGAATCCTGCGCAGGGCATGCGCGTTGCGGTGCGTTTTAAGAGAGCAGGAAGCAGGGGAGCAATTGCAGAGTAAGGAAGTCAGCGTTAGAGCAGCAGAAGCAGAAGCGGGCGGAGAGCCTTGAGGCTGCACGCGATGCCTCGGCCGGGGCAGTGTCCAGTGATGAAGGCACACTGCCCTGCAGTCGCTAGTAGCAACCTGTGATGAAGAAAGTATCACCCGTATTTCTCGCATATGTAAATGAATGGACAATTCATCTCCACCTTTCCAAGTGTACATTACATTCAATCCCTGGTAAAGGACATTGGATAAAATATTATGATAATAACAAGCTGATAGCTTGAAAAATTTATAGATATAGCTCAAACTAGCTACCATTTAATTTTGCATATACTTTATCAACTACATGATGTAGTTTTCCTTTCCATACTTTCCTTTTCTCCATATTTATGTAAAGGCTTGATTATTGTTAACCTAATTATAGAGCCACCTGGAGACTGCAGGACAGGAATGACAGTGCACTGCCTCAGCTTTTCTGACAGACATGGGAGAAGGACTCACCTTATACTGCCAGTGAGAGTTTGTGTCATCTGGTTCAGTATCACTAATACTTCATGCCACAATGGCCCCGCGCCCAGGCGTGCTGAGCTGGTGACGGAGTTCAGGTGTGGTGGTGCCCACCCGTAATCTCAGTGCTAGGGAGGCTGAAAACAGGAGGATCACTATGAGTCTGAGCTGCATAGTGAGACTCTATACCAAATACATAAAAAAGGTGTCACCTTTGAAAGGTGACAAAGAGGGTATCTTCATGTAATGTTGCTCCTCCTGTAAACATGGAAGAATATTTAGTTTCTTCAAAATTTAATCCTTTGTAAGAATAACTATAAATTGCATGGATGTGGAATTCTTTAAAAGGAGAGCTACACAAATACTGGCAATTGCACCATGCTCAAGTCTCATTGTTGAGAGAACCAATAGCTGGAATATTTATCAAATGTGCCCTTTAATTATAAAATTAATCACGAGATTAAGATCATGAAAAGATAACCACTGTAGCAAAGTTCCCTAATGACCTGATTCATAAAATTTTAGAAAGAGAAGAAGCATAGCTATTGGCATGCCTCAGTCTTCATCTTGAGGGAATGGAAGAGGGATGTTGGGCTGCCTATATTGGAAAGCTGTCCACTAGTGCTCACCCATTCTAGCATGAGGCCCCTGAGTTCACTTTATGTAGCCAAGCACAAGGAAAGGTCTGACAATCAGCAATACGTACACAGCAGTCGGTACACGGAGTTTTAAATGGTGTATTTCATCAGTGGAGACATGATGTGAGATTTTTCTTTTCTCTTCAGTTTTCTTTTGGGAAGAATCTTATGTAATTTGAAAGCTATTTTCAATGACTTAGCCTGATTTATGGGTTCACTCAATGTTCCTTTCTTTGATATTTGTTCTCCCCTTTTATAAAAGTCTGATTGCCTTGTTCATTTTTAGGGTGATTTTGTTTCTCTTTTCTTAAACATCCATTACAAATATTTTGAAGGAAAATTTAGTGGATTTCTTTCTAATAAATTATGACATTTAATTGACTATTACCTACATTGATTCTTGAATATTTTCTAAAACCTAGTTCTTTAGTCAGTGGTACAAAATAAATCCCAAATGGGAGGACCTCATTTGGTCCCTAAGCTTTTTATTTGTATTTCTCAGAGAAAATTATAAATATAAAATATAAAAACTACTGAAGCTGGAAATGTGACTGTTGGAAATGTCACCTTTGGAAATCAGGAAAATAAAATTTATTTGCATTAAAAATCCAAAAAACAAGTTTACTTCTTCTTTCATTGCCCCTGTAATCTAATTGTGTTTCAAATACATTTTTTAACCTCCAAATTCCCTTCTTTCTCAGTTTGTCATTTGTCACTCTTCCTTAAAGATGTCATTTGGGCTGAATACACTAAAAATTAGAAAAAATGTAAATATGTAAGTGTGATGAATGTCATTTTTCTTTACTGTTTTGTCAAATGCCAAGATGTATATGCATCTACATTTACAAATTCAATATGTTATATTCTGTGGTTCTAAATTAATTTTGTCTTTCTTAAGTAGATGATAAATTCTAAGATTTATTTTAATAGCACTTTAATCTACACACATCTGTGTCTTATGAGTTTCACCATATAAGCAAAAGAAAATTTTTATCATGACATGTTAAGTCATAAAGTAGTGAAAAATCTTCTAGGAAATTAGAAGTGCCACACTGAGGTTAAGCATCTAAACAAAAACTGAGGTTAATATTAAATGAAAGTAGAGCACATTGAAAGAGTTTACTAGGAAGTTTGGGAAATTTAAAGATAGGGTAGTGGAAAAGGAACACTTGTAAATGTCTGATACAAATGTAAACTTTTGCAACCAAAAGAGCAAGCAACATATGTTCTTTTCAAAAATGTAAATAATGTGGCCAGGGAGATAACTCAGGGGAATAAGTGCTTGCCTGTTAAGCACAAGGTCCTGAGTTTGATCTCTGGTACCACAAAAAAAAAAATGTAAATATCAAATTACATCTCTCACAACCATTCTTGATCTAGCTATCTCTCAAAAGAGCTGAAACAATGTATTAGAGCCATGCATGTCAGTGTTTAAAACAGCCCAATTTATTCATACCAGATAACTCTTGTCATCAGTGTTTAGGTGATTGGATATATCTGCACAAAATTAAATCAAATGCAGCCCTAAGAGAAGAGGCATTAAAGACACTAGTAGGAAAATGAATATACCTTGGAAACATAATGTCAATAGAAATTATTGGGATGCACAACCTTATATACCATGTTGAAGTTATCTAAAGTACAAAAAAAGAACAAAAGACATGACTGAGGAGAAGGAGGTGGTAGATCTTTTGCAAATTCTTAGGGACCAGGATATGGAAGGTCATGGTACAGAGGAGGGGAAAGAGACAACACAGCACTTAAGATGTGTCATGGAAGTGGACAAATATAGTTCAGTGTGTGTAATCAGTATTTGGAGCAAAATGGACTAAATAACGGTAACAAAATATTGAAAAGGGTTGCATGCATATATCTGGTAATCTGAACAAATAAGTTGAGAAGAATTCTATGTAATATAATAAATAATTTCAAATTCATATTTCATTTAGTGAACTTTTGTATCGTATCTAATTTTTATTACTATTTTATACTCACTTCAAAAAATGAAAATGGCAAGAAGTTATCTGGACACAGAAAGAAGAATTTAATTTGATACTGAGAAATGTAATGAAAAGAATCAATGCATGTTTAAGTACATAACCCCTCCCTGTGCTGAGCAGGAATACCTTGTCTTCCAGCAACATTCCAATGACGCACAGAGGGACAGGGTGGGAAGTGAGTGGCTACTGCAGCAGGAGAGGGACCAACCAATCGCACAGCACACAGTCATGTCAGTACTGGGTCACGTTCTCTTGGAGGCATTTGTGAGTCTAAGAACTAGTCTGAGTCCTACCACAGCACTGACCTACAATACAGAGCAGCCAGTACGCAGTGTAATTTTGTGAAAACGGAGCGACTCTCTCCACCAGTTGCTCTGCCCTTCTATTTGGCTTACAGACTCCTACGAGGGAAATCTCAGAACAATGCTCCCAGCATAATGAGGCCTCCAAAAGCTCATGATTTGACTTTTCCTTCTGGCAAGAAATCAGTTTAGTTTAATTCCACTTGATCCTGCTACCTCACTGCACAGACACCCACATTCCTTGGCTGTCTGCAGTGTGTTCTGCGAGGAAGGCCGAGCCCTCACCCTGCCGGCAAGAGCAAGAAGCCGGTGTTCCCGCTGTGTCCCAAATGCAGAGGCCAATATTCAGGCGTGCAATTGGTGAGACATTAAAATCATTTTAACTCTTAATGTTACAAAAATAATTTAAATCACTATTTTCTTTGAAAAACTGAGATTCCATGAAACTATCCTTTTCTTCTTGCTCCAGGTTTTATTACTCTCTTCAACTTCTTAATACATATTAGTGGAAATTTGGAGGCTGAGGTCTTCAAATTTTAATTTTAGGAAAATCAATTGTTTGAAATCTCTTTTCTAGAAGGGGTAAACTGATCTACTTACATATTTATCCATGAGACTTTTACTGTTTTTTGACATGTCAAAAGCCTTATTGACTACAGGTAGAAACCCCCTTTGTCCAAACAGTTTCTGTTGCAGAGGTCACGGGAGGCCACATCCTTCCACAGGAGCAGGCTTGACAGGAACAGCAGCAGGAGGACTGACCCTGCTAAAAAAAAAAAAAAAAAAAAAAAACACACACACACACACACAAAGCATTCACAGATGCTCTACTAATAAGGTTTAGAAAATCCATCTTGGAGAACAAACCTGGTCTCTCCTCATGCATCAGGATGTGTGAAGTGGAGCTGTAATCGCTGATGTGGGAAAGAACTGACTCCTTATGACTTGTACATTCAAACATAAAGGTATACCCACAGAGGTACACTGTTTGATAAGAGGATGGCTTCCAGGACATTTCACTAATTTGTAGAAATCCTTCTAAGGCAGTTGAGAAACCTAGATTTGATTTTGTCTCCAACAGAGAGGATGGTGTTTATGGGCCACCACCTTTCTTTCTGGCCCCTTTGTTAGTGAATTTCAGGGCATCAGTGACCGGCAGCTTCCTGTGTTAACTACCAGTGTCCAAAACTTTCTTGTGGCATAATCAGTTCTAGCTGAGCTGCACTGTACCAATTGATGATTTCTCTCTGAATCTTGCAAAAGAATGATAGACTTAATTCCAATCTTCTACAGTTTACAAGTATTTGGACCATGAGATAAGTATAATCAGGGATTAAGTTGCTCTTTTCTTTTGCATTTTAGGGAAGGGTCTAGAGGGTGTTCAGGGTCAAACTACTACATCAGACTCTTAGTGGTTCTCCTGTTCACAGCCTCCTCATTGCTGGGATTACAGGCATGTGCCACCACATGAGGTCGCAGTCACTGTCTCTGCATGCCATGGGATCAGGACTGGCACAAGTTATACGTTTAATGGATTAATTTTCATGAGTTTTTCTATAGATAGTTAAAAGTGCTGCACTGTGCCAATTCATGATTTCCCTCTGAATCATGCAAAAAAACCTTAGGCTCACTTATAATCCTGAGTTGTTTTTTTAAAATAATTTTACTGAGAAACAAATGGCAATAAGACAGTTTCAAAACCGATTAGTAGGACAGTTTCAATAATTAATACATTGTATATTGTTGTCTTCTCAGTGGTTATTCATAGTACAAGATGCAGACAGGATATCCTGTCCAACCACTATTAGAACAAGTTTTTCTATTCATTGAATTAAGAGAAAGTAGCTGTATATCTATCCTAACTATTTTGAATACACAGATACAAAATGTTCCTTCATTTGTATATTTTTTGTTTAGTTTTGTAAGAGAAGGTTATTCTATTGTCATTTAAATATTGTAGGTGCATGAATTCAGCAAAATATTCCTATATAGTTCAGTAGTCCACGAAAGGGATGGGTTTTCTGTAGGACTGGCAATGTCAGAAGTTGTTGACTTGAGCCTTTTATAGCTCCTTATATTAATGTCTTTACTTTTTATATTTTGTTTTGTGTTGAAAGAATTTGCACCCTAAGTTAATCATCATCAAGGACGTTTATGTCATTCTGCTGAGGTGTAATCTTTCTCATGAATTTTTTTTATAGATTGCTTTGTGATTCATGGGAACTGTAATTTATATTGCACAATCCCATATATGGATTTTGGAAACTGATACCCTAAAATCAACACAATTTATAGATAAAACATAAGCATATTGGACCAGACAAATAGCTTAGTGGATTAAAGGGCTTAAAAGCAGAAGCAGGTGCAGGGGGTTCGATCCCCAGGCCTGCTGTGTGTGCCCTGCCTCCAGGGCACACTGAGATGGCAACTGAGGCTGGTGTGGGGGCACAAGCCTACAATCCCAGCTCTGGGGAGGCTGTAAACCAGCGGATCAATAAAAGTCTGATCTAGCAGTGAGACCTGAACACCCTGTAGATCCTTCCCTAAAATACAAATATATATGTGTGTACAATTAATTCTCGGCTGGACTGTGAAGGGAGCGCCATCAGCAAGACAGTCCCACGGCTGGGAAGTGCTGACTCCGCTCCTCCACCAATGCACTTTCTTGTTCCTTTGCAACATCTTTAGACTTGTTTCTATATTTGAGCTTCGGCTTCACCCCAGAAGATGGACTGATTCTTTGGAATTATCAGGCTAAGCTGCTGCATCACAAGGCTTCCAGTCGTCATTTGATTTGTCCCAGACATATCATTCGCTGCTGGGAGAGGCAGTTCTACAACACCGAGGTCCTTGCCTTCCACCCTCTCTCTGTGCACCTGCTTGTTGCCATGCTGCGTCCGATCAGCAGGGACCTCACAGTGAGATCCCCCGTCTACGGTTGGGTGTGGGACAGCAGGGGCCACAGAAGACTGGCTCCGTACACTTCATTGCCGTATAAACTCCCAGGTTAAATTATTTGAAATGATCACAGTTGGTTACCTCAATCTATTATTTCAGTAAACTGGAAAATGTAGAACTCTAGCCTATCAATAATTTATATCTATAAATGAAAAGCGTATTGTGCCTGAATGGGCAACATTCCAAGAGAATTTCTGATTAAAATGTTATGAGAAAATGAATATCCAGAGATTTTGCAGAATGTCATTGAAAATCTCCAAAATGGATCTGCAAACTTTAAAAGTATTTATGTGAGGAACGAAAAATGTCTAACATGACTATTTGTAAGTGTTTACACTAGAATGTATTTAGATAATATTTTATCAAAAATTAAAAGAATGAGACTCAGTTTTCACAGACTCTTTTTCCAAATACGTAGGATTTCATACACCAAATTCATGGATGTTATTCTAATATGATATAGCCAAAAGGATATTATATACATAGAAATTGTGCTTTCCAGGGAATAAAATCAAAAGTGCTTTTTGGAAACTGCACACAGCACAGACTGTATTGCCCTATTTGTCGTCTGAATGATTTCAGTCCGATATTGCATGTGACATACAAATTGTCATGTACAAGAAAAGAAGATTTTATGACAATTACTAGCTTATATTTTTGTTGCTATCACCATGTGCATAACGATGTTACAACAGTATTACCATTTGCTTTTTATTAAAAAAAGTCTTTTCCTTGAAACATGTGACAAAGCAGCATAAGACGTACCGCAGCCATCACTGCCTGTTTTGCTGCTGAATGAAAAGTATATTAAGTTTTGTCACTTTGGTCAGTGCATGTGCTAGACTATAAAATCAGAAAATACTAGTGTAGGTTTTCAGCAGTTCTGAAAACTTGGACCTCTTGACGTTTATGGTCTTATTCTAGTGCAGAATTTCTTGAGGTCAGTACTTATAACTTCATTAACTAATTCCTGCTTGTCGGGTCTGCTATGCACACTGAACAGTGTTTGGTCAGACTGGCTGCTCTGCCTGTGACCTATAGCACCCACCCAATAATGTTCACAGCTGGATGAAGATGTGGCAAAATTCTTCACCTAGGGCCCGATACGCAGATGAGGAATGCTGCACACTGTGAGCATCTCAGAACACTGCTATTTCCTGAGCAGTTGCCTTCCACAACAATATTTACATAGCTCTTCTAACACACATACATCATAAGTCTCTTATTAGTAGCTCAACTTTTAAATTACCCATACAGGAGTGTTCAAGAACACAGAAACTCCCTGAATGCTGCACATACCTCTCCCTTGGCCTTCCACAGCACTTAGCATGGTAGAAAACACACTTCACCAGTGAAGGACTGGCCAGCTGACTGGTCCAAGTTCAATCGTTGGTTTCTTGGATAATAATGAATAGAAGAGTCAGGCATTCATCTTCCTCACCCCCTCCCACTGTTTATACCATTAACACTATCCCACATTTCAACCATAAAAAATTATCTTATTTATCTGTCACATTCAGGAAGAGACAGCATCCATAAATGAAGGATCTTATAATGAAAATAAACCGAATGATAAAGATATACCCAGAGAAAAACTTAGATTGGAAAATCGAATGTCTGCATAATTTATTTATTCTATATTTTTGTTGCTTTATACTTTCTTAAGTATGGCACATTTTGTTTCACTGTGAAAAATTTGTATTATTAATTTTTACATTTTCAATTCAAGATTTTAGGTGAAATACAAGTTTCAAAATAAATGCATTTTAAGTAACACATAAGGATTTTAAGATGTTTGTTTTTGTTGTTGTTGTTGACCTGATAGGGACTCATTGTGTGTTCCCCAATTTCTACTTGTATCTATGTTATGTAGCATATGCCTCTTATAAGGACATAATTTTATTGTATCTTATATTAGAATGTATAATTTATGGACTTATTACTCTTGATTTTAACATGCAGACTACGTTACATTATTATTACAGTTTAGATATTGGGTTACCAACTTGGAGGAACTAAACACAGATACAAAAACGGATACAATCAATTAAGGTGGAGGATATTTTAGATTCATGATGAAAGGGGAGGCATGTGAAGTTGACTGACACAGACATCGTTAACACACATGGATGTGCACTGATGTCTGATGTTCAAAATCATTTACCTTTGAACGGTTACTTTAAATTGATAAAAGAAAAAGGGTGAGGTGGGAAGACAGAGAGAGGAAGATGGAGAGAGTGGAAAAAGACAAAAAGACAGAAGAAAATAGAAAGAAGGAGAGAGATGGAGATTGAAAGAGAGAGAGGGGATGGGGAGAGAGAGAGAGAGAGAGACAGAGATGATAAGCAAGGCTAACATCTTCTATAATTGGTTTAAACAAGCCATTGGTTTAACTTAAGTGCTACTAAATTTCCAATCACAGACATAGCCTGTGGTGACTCACTGTTTATGTATGCCTAAAAGTTGGGTCATGGCCCTGCTTACTTCTCATTGGTGTTGACCTCTTTTTTGGACAATGAAAATCAGCACTTGGGAGGATGAAAACATAAATATCATTATGAGTCAGATCTATGCACTGAGACACTGTAAACCCTGTACTAGATACATTTTTAAAAAGTAAACTATATGTATATCTTTCTAATGAACATAGATGCAAAAGTCCTCAAGCAGAAAGCTGGCAAACAGAAAGCAATAACCTAAAGGATTATACATCATGACCATGTGAAATTGAACCTAGGAATGCAGGGATGGCACAAGATATGCAAATCCATGAATGTAATGCAGTCAATAGAGCCAAAGACAAAAATCAAATGATCATCTAAATAAATTCAGAAAAAGCTTTTCACAAAGTCCAAAGATCATTCATGATAAAAAAAAATACCTGACAGGAAATTGAAATATATGATCTCTATCTTAAAATGGTAAAAAGCATTTATGACAGACCAACAGTTAACAACATAATAATGGGCAAATCCTCAATGCCTTCACTTTAAAACCAGGAACAAAATAATATTGGCCACTATCTCCAGTCCTATTCAGTATAGTTCTGCAAATATTAGGCTAGAAAATTAGACAAAAGAGAGAAACAGAAGTAATAGTGATTGGAAGAGAACAAGTGAAATTATCACTATTTGGAGATGACATGATATTGTACATAGAAGACTCTGAAAACTCTAGTAAGCGACTTCTAGATTTAATAACCAATACAGTAGTGTAGTAGGGCTCAAAGTCAATACTCAAAAATCATTAGTATTTTCACACACAAATTAAAAAAAAAATTCATCATGAAGGGTAGGGGAGATAGCTCAGTAGAATAAACACCAGTCTGGCAAACATACGGTCCTGGTTCAATACCTAGTATGAGGGAGAGAAAGAGAGAGAGAGAGAGAGAGAGAGAGAGAGAGAGAGAGAGAGATTCATAACATTCATCTTGAACCAGAAGAGACCCAGAATATCAAAAACAATCTTGAGAAACAAAGGAAAGGCAAAAGGCATCACAATCCCTGACATGAAATTTTACTGCAAAGCTACTGTGATAAAATCAGAATCATGCTGGCATAAAGATAGACCTCAGGATCAATGGAACATATTAGAAGATTCAGACAGAACTAAAAACACACTCATCTACCTTATCTACAGCAAAGGAGCCAAAAATGTTCTCTGAAAGAAATATAGCCTCTTTAATAAATGATGCTGGAAAAATTGGCTTTCCACATGCAGAAAGCAAAAAATAGACCCATGTCTACCTCCATACACTAAACTATAGACAAAATGGATCAAATATTTAATTATGAAAACAGAAACACTAATCCTCCTAAAGGAAAATGAAGGTAGAAGTCCTAAAAACATAGAAGTAAGGAGATAGTTCCAGCCACGGCTTACCAGGCATGCTCTAGTCTCACAGTTGCATAGTCTCATGAAATGTGGAAAAAAATTATGGGAACAGTCAGAGCTTGGAACTGTTATATTTTTAATTTTCAATTAGACTGCCACCACTTAACTGAACAAACCTACTGGTACATAAAGGGCCTAAGAATCCCCACACTCACAGGCCTTAATTCTTTAATTGCTCAATTTCACAAGCACATATAGGGTTCTAGAATAAGACTTGGATCCCTCTGGAGACATCAGGGCTATTAAGAGGGTAACATTCAAATAAACACTGATCTTTACTGAGAAGAATTTTCATAGAGTAACAGTTCCTAAAGCTGTACTTGCACTGGAACTGCACCAAGCATGACTTCATACACTCTTCAAATTTTACACAGCTCTAAAGAATTCTGATTCAGCAGTAGAAGTTTTTCAGAAGAAAAGGAACTTCTACTCAAACCTACACACATACTCTTCTTTACATGAGTTAGTCTAAAATATCTATGGTAAGACATAATAATTTTATTCTGTATTTATTTATTAAAAAATGTAATATGCCTTATTAATGCAGCATAAACTTTCACAGCAATGAGGTCTCTACATTGGTAGAAGATAAGTTAAGATCTTCTTTATTTGCAAGTGACATAGAAGAAAAAAATTCATATCTTAAGAAATAACTAGCTGAAGTTATTAATTTCTTGTCAAGAAATTGAAATGTTTGGTGATAATCTTTTTTATGTGTTTATTTGTTAGAGGGTCTCACTATAAAGCTCAGACTCAGAGAGATCCTCCTGTCTGTGCCTCCCCAGCACCGCGATTACAGGCTTCACCATCATGCCTGGGCCGCATGGCCAGCGGGGCATGCCCACGGTGTTGAGGCACGCGTGGAATGTGGTCCTGGGGCTCCTACCAAAGTTCTTGTGCTTGCCAGACCAGCGCTTAGAATGCCGTGCAATCTTCTCAGTCCTGGTGATAATCTTTTAAATGATAAAGGTATTGGAAATTTCAAGGTAATAAAAAAGAACTCTGAGGTAAGTCAGATCATAGAATGATGATGCTCTTTGAGTATAACAAAATAAATACATATTAAGATTTAAAGTACGGGGCTGGAGAGATGGCTCAGTGGTCTAAAGCACCTACTTAGAACAAGCTTAGCA
>NW_004524964.1:42807-48649 GCF_000260255.1 Octodon degus
AAAAAAAGATTTAAAGTACCTGTAATATTGCATGAAAAGTGACCAGAGAGAAAAGTAAGCATGATCATATTAATGTTTTAACTGGCTCTAAGAGTCAATGAATGCAGTCAACTTAAAATAATATGATGAGTTTAATAGAGTTCTGAAAAGAACAAGTTCAATAGAATATATATCAAGCACACACACACAGTAGAAAGAGATAGAGAGAGAGAGCATAAATAACACAGTAAAGAAGCAGCAATTAATGTTATATTTCTTTAAACACATGATAGTTCAACACATTTGTCCCAGATTCATGCATTTTCTTTAAAAGCTAAATAAGAGTCAAATATTGCCTTGTTACACTGTTTGTCGACACATTAAGGACTGGTAGAGGAGAGGATTTTGGTTAGGTTGAGGAGCAGAGTGCACAGTGACAGTCTGTCTGAGAATCAGAAAATGCAGTACCTGCCATAATCAAGCCAAAAAGCCGCAAGTCAGAGAACAAGAATTAGCAAGAAAATTGAAGCTTATCTTTACCAAAATTTTGGGTGCTCCCTGTAGAGTTCTAATTAGGAGTTGATGCTGGGTGTATCTTGTAACTGGCTGTTGTAAATGCAGCAAAAGACCTTCTCTCTTTTGGGCTTTTATTCTAGTTAAGCTGCGATTCTATTGGACGTCCCATTCACAATCAGTGTGTGCATACTTGACCCTGTGCTATGGATCACATAGCAATCATATCTGGAAAAATCCCCCAGGACATACCCAGAGCTGAGCTAACCTATGCAACTAATCCTTAGCCACTTAGGAACACATAACAGCTTCCATCAAAATGAGAAGCAAAAGTTCCATTGACTTATTCTCATGATGTTTGCAACATTACTGAATTTATCAGGTACATTGTTTGGTTCCAGAAATCAAACTCAGTACCACATGCTTGCCAAGGAAGAGGGCGAGTGCCACCAACTGTATTCCTGGCCCTCATCTATATTTAATAACATCTAACTAGAAATGGTATGTTAGTGTAGGAATACAAAACATGCAAAGATATATGATGTCAGCAAGCATTTCAAGAGATCTTAGATATTTGTTGCCAGTGGAATAGTAGCCCATATCTTCATTCCACTAGATCTGGGCAAGTTGTCATTCTGCTTGGATTTGGGTTTTGTAGTTTTCTGTTGACCTTGACAAGAAGTCACCACAAATATTGGAGGTACCCTAAGAGATCAGCACCCCAGTCGTGTCCACACTGCTCTCCACTGTGGAGCAATAGGCCAGTTTCTCCCTTGTAATCTGCACCAGTCACGTCCAAGACCATCTTCTTATGAAGCATGATAGCTTAGCTGCACGTGGGTCCCAAAACTGCCCTGATGACTTTACAATTCCAGTTTGGTGGAATCATGGCTCTTCCTATCACTTTCTGGAACTGATTTATAGAACAGCAATACAAGACAAGTTTTGCTAATTTGTCCAGAAAGGTGATAAGGAATTGTACCAGTACAATTTCTACCTATTTGTGGAAACTTGGGATTAAGAATCATGGTAGTGTGTGAAATAGTACAACATATTGGATAGTAATTATGAGCATACTTTGCTTTACTTAAATGAGAGATACTGTGTGATAAGTTATGTCTGGTTGATTTCACTCAGCATTATATTTTCCAGTTATATACAAACAAAGAGATTGAAGAAGAGTGGGTAGAAGGGGGCTAAAATGATGAATCTCTCCTGATACGGAAAGGATCCACAGGGCAAGGGCTGAGGAGGAACTGAATAGAAAATAGTGCAATAGATATATGCCAAGTACGTGACCCTGATAACCTCAATGTATAGAAAACATACATGGAATAGCATTAGCTATAACCAAATATATCAACAAGAATGAAAATCAGCATAGGGAACAAGGGAAGGAGGGAAGGAAGGCAGGAGGAAGGATGGAACCAGAACAGGATGAACAAGAGTAACAAACTGTGGTATGTACATGTATCAAGCCCCAAGATAATGGCAAATGGCATGCACTGAAAACATGCTCTAAATTAATTTTTAATACACACACAGTCTTCTGTAAAACTTTAGCATAGCCCTCAGATATTACCAAATAACAGCACGAAGTTGCATCATAAAAGATTATTTCATCATTGTATGTATGACTCAGCTGCTTCTGGATGATGGGGAAATGTTCAGAGCAGCAAAGTCCATGAGCCTTAATGCGCTACCGTGCTTGTTTAACCTTGAACTGTACTCTAATGTTAGAAACATACCTGTGTGTGATAACATGGTAATGAATGGACTAGTTTTAGCTCTACAGAAAAATTCCATGCAGGAAAGGTAGTTCTGTACCCTGCATTTGTTTATATGAGAAAGGACAAATGATTCCTATTTCCATGGTAGCAGCAGGTGTACACGGTCCCCCTGTCTCCAGGGAGCAGGCTGTGCACCACGTTGCGTAGCATGTTCTCCGGCTCTGCTTGTGTGGAGGCAGGTTTAGCATCCAGCATTAGTGCTCTATCCATATCACCCTGGATGAGTGATACTCAGGAACCATGGAATGAATTCATGAGCTCAGGAAAAGTGGCCACATATGCCAAAGAGGTACAGTTATCCCCACCAGTTCTTTATGAACATCGTAGTTTATAACCATTTTCCAAGATTCATCTGTCCAATTACCAAGTTATTTAAGAGAGTTGAATATACTTCTATTAACATCCATATCTCTCCCTTTTTCAAATCTTACTGATAATGCAAAGATAAGCTCTGCTGTGGGTAATGCAATATTATTTTCATTTATCATTTTACAAGAGGCAAGTGTTTTTTAATTTCATTTTATAATATTTTGAAGAATAAAAGAAAAGCAAAAGAAATATCAAACATAAAAAGTAACATACACCAATATGTTACAGATTTTCAAAACAAGAATAGCAAATTGAGAATGATTGTTATATTTCTTATTTTTATCATCAAATATATTGTTCAAATTAGATATATGAGATTGGACAAAAAATTGGATATCAACAGTTGATTTCTATAAATGTTAATATTTTTTCTTTTTACTTTTTTAAAGAATTTATTTGAAAGAGAATATAATAGTAATTGATAGAACTTTAGAAATGGTTAGGGGCCAGCAAGATAGCTCAACCTTCTTAAGCGCATGCTTAGGTAAGCTTAGGCGGGTGCAGGGCACCACAGGCCACACCAACACTGCTCTCAGAGTGAGCTGAGCTGGAAAACTATGCATTTAAATGGCACACACTTAGAAGACCATGATCAGAGATATTCATCAGTGGGTTTTGTATTACACATTGCTTTCCTCTATGTAGTCGATTAGAGCTCAGATATCAGCATAGAGTCAGTCAAAGCGAAAACTGAAAACATGAACTGCTATTTTCACAGAACTGATGAAACACCCAACATCTCACCCCAGGAAGTTACAGACTGCATCAGAGGCAGAAGTGTGTAGAAGCAGAACTCGTATCCAAGGAGTAGGCAGTTAACACCTCACCTCAGGAGAGGAGTAAGAATTGGGACTGAGCAGCCTTGGACTGCAGCAGCAGGAACAGATGACCAGACTGAAGCACAGCGTCCACTCCAGCCTGCAACAGTGGCCTGAGAGGACAGACACTTGGAGTGGAAGAGGAGCACAGAAGGCTGAGCAAGGACCAGGAAGGGGCAATGGTGCATGGAACTGGGTTCATCCCCGACTTTTCTTGAAAACAGCCTAGCAACAGGGGGAGAGATGATGAGACAAACAGGGGAAGGGGTGGGAGGCTGTGAAGGACACATAGAGGGTACTGGCTGAAGGCGCCATCCCGAGGCCTTCACAGCTGGAGAACAGGATCAGCCTGAAATCTACCTCCAACTCTTATAGGTTTAGAAGTGTTCGCCAGTAGTTTTGGACTCTGGGTGGATGCAAGGGGAAATTTGCTTTATTTTATTATCTTTTCTTGTCTTTATTGCTGGCTTGTGATTTGCTTTCCATTCTTTCTTTTTGTCTTTTACCTATATATTTTCTTCTAATCTATTCATCTTCTCTCTCTTTCCTAAATTTACCTATCTTCTCCTAATAATATTTTCATGAGTAAATAGCACCTCTAATTTTTCTAGTCAACTCCAATAACACCTTGCTTCCTCCTTATGTATTTTCCCAAAGCTGTATGATCAACCTTCATCTTCAAATCTTGCTTCTACTTTACTTGTCTGCTATCTCTCTTGTGGAGATATCAACCAAAACCTTGCTGACCTGTCTCAAAGGAGCATGAAATGAAAGAACAGGGCCTAAGTAAATGAACACTGCCATGGGTGAGGCCAGCATGCTGGTAGACAAGGTCAGGGCATACGCAGATAACAGCACATCCTTGGGGCAGCTTTGCCTCAGCCTTCATCCTGTACCTGAGATCTGCCTGATTAGTCTTCTGTAAACTTAGATTTTGCTAAATGCCAGAAGGCAAGACAGATAAGCAGCTTGTTTTCACAAAAGTGAGTAATGCACATTCTTTAGCCTGTTTGTTGCTTTTCTTTTTTTTTTTTTTTAAATTGAGGTAGCGGGGATTAAACTCAGGTCCTTGTGCTTGCCATGCAAGTGCTTATTCTACTGAGTTATCTCCCTGGCCCTTGTTGATCTTAACGAATATTAGTTTCTATGGCTCAGAAGTCCGTTAGAGCCAGACAAGTTTTTTGAGTCCCCAGTGGCAACTGTATTCCAATTTGCTCCACCTTTCTTTTTGGCCCTGACTGAAACAGCACAGCATGCTATTTGTCTTAGCTACTTTTTTATTCACTGCTGAGACAAATACCTGGCACTCAAAATAAAGGAAGGAAAGGTTGATTTAGCACAGTTTGTGGATGTTTCAGTTCATACTAAGCTGTCTACAAGGCAAAAGACAGAAATGTATGGTGGCAGAAAACAATGAAGAGCAGAGGAGGAGCAGCAGCTGCAGTGTCCATCAAGCTTCTCTCTTCCTTCTATGCCGACTGCAAAGACAGGTGCTTCACAGCGAAGATCGTAGGTCCTCCGAAGACAGGGACTTCTCCAAGGAAGCGTGCAGGGTCAGGCGGCAGGAAGCCTTCCTCACTTTGTTTATATGCACTTTTTGTGCTGGGTCACTCTGAGGTGACCCATGGCCCTAGGGTTGAAGCAAGCACACCCCACTGCTGGCCCGATAGCGCCCAGGTTGGGCCCTGCCCACCTGCAGGCTGGGCCTCCATGAGGAGAACTGTTGGCGCTGATTCAGCCAAGTTCACACAATGCATCAACATCCCACTCTATCCATGATGCTTTTTCAATTTCCCCAGCACTGGGTAGAATTACTCTTCTAAGGGACACCTCTGCGCATGGAAGTTCCCAGTTTGTGATGGCTTCTGTGATAGAGCTGCAGATTTTGCTTGTATGCTTAAGAGCACAAGAGTGAAACTTACATTTCTGTTTCAAACACTGTGCATAAAGCTATTGGGAGAGCTCATGATATTACTTCAGCTAGGCTGTCATATCATTTTGAGGAAGTTGCTTTAAATTATTCAACAAAAGTGGGTACTTCTGGATTAAGAATCTCAACACACTCCAGCACTGAAGGACAGAGCACTGAGCTGAACAGATACCAACATCTCATTCTAAATTAATTATAAAGGTACAATCTTAGCAGAGGCACATACCAAGATTCTGCTACACAAGGAAGAAATCCTAAGAATTATCTTGCAGAAAGAGGGCTTGATACTACAGATAAATCTTCCAATAACAAAAACGTACAAAGATCAAAACAAAACACAAAACCAAAACTTTGGAAATAGAAAATGACCAGTCAGATTAGCAAAATTAGCCTCTCATCTCCGGTCCACATAGTAGAAGCCCAGGAGATGAAAGATTATATAT
>NW_004524964.1:48749-52658 GCF_000260255.1 Octodon degus
CCTTTTTGGTTTACTTTTGTCAGAGATGGGTATTCCATTGCCAATCATATATTTTAGGCACGTGAATTCAGCAAAGTAATCCAATATAGTCCAGTAGTCTGTAACACCCTGCAACTCAGTGGTGTCCCAAATTTTCTGATCAAGGAGATTATGGGGCCACAGAGGAAAGTGATCGATGATGTATAGTGTGCCTGGGGAGAGTCACATGGAGAGAAAACATTCTCTCAGGCTTTCGCAGAGAGCACATTGGTCAAGCAATGGCAGTGACTCATCCACATGGCTAACACTGACAAAAGGTCTAAAACTTTCTGTGCAGTTTCAGGGTGAATCCTGAGGGTATTGGACAAACCTTGTCATATTTGCTACATTTTTTGTTATATATGTCTTGCTTTATCTTGATCTTAACCATCTAGCAGAAAAGTATAAAAATGGGCACCAGGGAGATAGCTCAGTAGAATAAATGCTTGTCTGGCAAGCGCAAGGGCCTGAGTTCAAACCCTGGTTCCAAAATAGAAAGAAAGAGAAAGAAAGAAAGAAAGAAAGAAAGAAAGAAAGAAAGAAAGAAAGAAAGAAAGAAAGAAAGGAAGGAAGGAAGGGAAAGAAAGAAAGAAAGAAAGAAAGAAAGAAAGAAAGAAAGAAAGAAAGAAAGAAAGAAAGAAAGAAGAAAGAGAGAGAAAGAGAGAGAGAAAGAAAAGTATTAAAAGAAAGTATAAAAAGTAAAGACATCAATATGTTGAGCTGTAAAAGGTTCAAGTCAACAGCTTCTGACATTGTTAGTCCTGTAGATAACCCACTACTATTATAGACTACTGTACTAGTAGTGTTTAGACAAGTTATCATGTCTGAATCTTGTACTCCGAATAACTACTACAAAAACAGCAATATGCACTGTATTAATTATTGTAACTGTCTTGCTAAGCTATTTTTAAACTGTCTCATTGCTACTTGTTTCTTATTAAAATTGATAAAAAATTTTAAAAAGATGTTGTTTAGAAACTCTAAGGCAGAAATCAATAATTTGTATAATGATACGAGGGATATGGAAATAATAATGATCAATATACTAAAGAACTAAGAAGCATAAAACACATTCAAATAGATCTCTAGGAAATTAAACACTGCACTGAACTCTAACAAAACTGCTTCAAGAAAACTGAAGACAGACTTTGAGATCATCTCCCGTCAGCTTGTTATCATAGAAGTAAACATCTCCTGAAAGTAACAATAGATCAGGAAGTAACAATTCAAGTTCTGCAAGATGGGCTAAGAAAATATTGTAAGTTATGTCAATGAAAGAGGAGTCAAACAATGGATGCTAAAATCTATTCACAAATGTAATAGCAGAAAATTTCCCAAGCATGAGATAATAATCTGACACACAGAGAAGTGAGGGATATATAACTCGAATGAGTATTATCCAAAATAAATCCATACCAAGACATATAATAATCAAGATTCCAGAAACCTAGCACAAAGACAACAATAAGATACTTCCATGAGAAGAACAATTTAAGAAATTCATGACCACCCAAAGGAAATGAAAGTTGGTGAGAGGGCTCAGCAGAGTAAGTGCCTGCCTAGGCAAGCACAGGGACAGGGCTTCGATCACTGGCATCACAGGCTACACCAGCCCCACCCCTGAGAGTACTGAACTGGAGACCGAGGCTGGACCTACAATTTCAGTGCTAGGGAGGGTGAAAACAGGAGATTCACTCCGAGTATGAACTGCATAGTGAGACTTCAACAAATATGAAAAAAAAAAGCAGCAGGGGCAATGTAAAATAATCTGGAAAGAGATAAAAAAATAACAATTCCAAGAAAAACAACATAAAATATTAATCAAGCTTGGGAAGCAATTAAATATAAAGTAAAAGTAGACAACCAACATAAAAATAACATGGCATATATGTCAATACATACCTCTTATAACCATCACTGTAAGAATAATGTAAACCAATCTACCAAATAAACATAGATGCAAAAATCCTCAAGAAGATACCAGAGAACAGGATGCAGCAAATCATCAAGAAGCTTATGCATCATTAGCAAGTCCTCTTCATCCCAAGGATAAAGACATGGTTCAACATACACAAATCAAAAAATGTGCTTCACCATATCAGTAGAGTCAAAGACAAAAATCATGTGATCATCTCCACAGATGCACAAACAGGTTTTACACAAAGTTCAACACCTTATTCACTATAAAAATTGTTACAGAATATCAGAATTGATAGTAACTACCTCAAACTGATTAAGAGCCATCTAAGTAAAACCAAAGGTCAACATCATCCCAAATGGATGAAAACTGAAACCTCCTGCTCTAAAATCAGGAACAAGACAAAGATGTGCACTTACACCACTCCTAACTCAATATAGTACTGGAAACAGTAGCCAGAGCAGTTAGACAAGGGAAAAATAAAAAGAATGAGGTTAGAAAAGAAAACATAAAAGTATCATAAATCGTAGCCAGTGTGATGCACTGTATCTCTGTCAAATGATCCGTATGCTTAACATTTTCCATATATTTATTGGCCATTTGTATTTCTTCCTCTGAGACATGTCTGCTCAACTTGGATCTCATATTTGTAAAGCTTTTACACAGCCAAAGAAATCACCAACAAAATGAAAACAAGACCCAAAGTGCTTTTCCTTCAAACAAAGGACTTTTGTGTAGAACCTACAAAGAATTAAAAAAAAAATGAGGTCTGTAAAATTTAATGCCCAGGGAGCCGGGGAGATGGCTCAGTGGAATGAGCACTTCCCTGGCAAGTGCAAGGGCCTCAGCTCAATCCCTGGTTCCATAAATAAATAAATAAATAAATAAATAAATAAATAAATTTATTTCAAAGCCCAATTCCAAACTGGGCACTGAAAGAACTAGCTATTACACATTGTACTAGACCTTTTTTTGAGAAATAATTACAAATGGGAAATAAATGTATGAAATAATGTAAAACATTACTGGTCATTTGACAGATGCAAAACCAAACAACACTGAGAATTTATCTCACCCCAGAAAGAATGTTTTTAAGTCAACCAATAACAAAGCCTGAGACTGATTGAGGGAAAAGTAACCTTTCTCCACTGTTGCTGAGAATGCAGAGTGGTATAAACACTAGAGAAATCACTGTGGAGTTTCCTCACCAAACTAGAGTTAGAGATGCCTTACATTTCCCTTCTGGGAATATTCTCAATAGACTGAAACATACCATACCACAGCAAAATATGTGAACCTAGGCTTATAGTAGCACAATATGTGAGAGCTAAATCTTGGAACCAACCCAAGTGCCCACCAAAAAGAAGTGGATAAAAAAGATAATGAAGTACCTCACCACCCTATACTGAGATAAAGAAGACTTTTATAAGAAAATGGATGCCACTTGAGAACATACTCATAAGTGAACTACATCAGACTCACAGGGCCAGAGAGATGGCTCAGTAAAATAAGTGCTTGCCTGGTAAGTGCAAGGGCCTGAGTTCAATCCCCGGTTCTGCCACAAAAAAAAGAGTACTTATCAGGCTCGCATGTGTGGACATCATATTATCCTCATGATAAGAGAAACTGAAATATTTAGTAGGATCTAAATTATACAGTAGATATCATGAGATAGGAATAAAATTTTCAAAAAGGAAAAGAAATAGGATGGGTGAAAGGTGAAAGGGTTGTAGGGAAAAAGACAAGAGTTTAAGTCAATTATATTATTAGGGTCTCTTAGTTCATCAAAGAGGAAGGTTGTGTTAATAACTATTGAAGAAATTTTTCTGCCTATATATTATACCTTGAGTAAGTACTTTTAAGATAACATGTAATGCAGTAATTATTGTCATTTTCCTATTTTTTGAATGAAAGGCTTGCTTGCTTGGCAAGCATAAGGTCATGAATTCTATCCTGGTACCACAAAAAAAAAA
>NW_004524964.1:52969-58393 GCF_000260255.1 Octodon degus
TTCTTCTTCTTCTTCTTCTTCTTCCAGTTCATCTTGCTGTCATTTGAGATTCACTTTCTTCCTATATTTTTGTTATAAATTGTTTTATCTGTTTACTACATTTAAAAAATAACTATTATTATTGCAATCAACAAATTTTCTCACAGGAGGAACCAGGAATACCCCCTCAAAAAGAGGATACACAAAATTTACTGAAAATTTCAGTATCCAAAGTGTCAAATAAGTCTCCCATGGATGCATAAATGTGGAGAATTGCATTTTCACTGTCATATTTTTCTGCCTCAATTTCTTCTTTTTCTAACAGAAAGGTGGCAGGGTGAAGGAGGAGCAATTATTTTTTGGATATCTTATCTGTACAGATGTGGAGCCTAGCATTTAAGAAGTTAATTGTCTTGTAGTCATCAGTACACTTCCTTTGGAATAAAGAAGTCCTGGCACATTGTGAGGGGCATATATAGTGAGATATTTGCCAAAATTCAATTTGGATGCACTTGGGAGAACTATAATATCACCAGATCTATCTGTTTGCAAAAATGTCTAATGCATGAGTTGGGTACCTCAAAGACTGCTGAGGTGATCCCCAAACCTGGGTAAGGACTTCTAATGATATTATTAATCTTTCAACCCCATGCAAATTACGATGGTGTCCTGATACTAGGCTATTTTCTTTAACATAATATCGCCAGTTTTCAAATACCTCTGTTGGTAGGGGCATTAAACAGGCTGTATTCTTTTGAAGTACTGTGTGGGAATTGTCTTCTCAAAGAATGTATGACGTATGGGAATCTGACTTTTGTTTTTTATTTGCAACCTGATGGAGAGTTTTTCAATCTCACTATAACCTGTTGTCTAATGGCAAATAAAGTCTGTAACTAATAGGATCCCCTTAGCTGTTTTAGGTCTTGGGTTATGGGAAAGAAAGTATTGGTTTAATTTTTCTTCTACCACCCTCTGGTTTCTCTTAGGCCAGCTAACCTTTGAGTGTGCTTCCTCAATTGTGCAAATTTTCTTCTGAGACACAAAAACATTAAAATATCTCTCATAGGGATGTCCTCAGCACATGGGTGCCTTGGTGACAGAGCTCTTCAGTTAGACACATGACATGTTTATATGTCACCTACTTATTTCAATACTGTCATTAGGGAAAATTCAAAATCAGCCATGTTGTGTTAAAGTACTTATATAAAACAATGAAAGATGAAGGGTGTCTCAGAATACTTGAGGAAGCACAGTCCAGATCAGTGGAGATGAATGGTCATGAGAATTGCATTAAGCAAAAATAGCCTGGAATCTGTATCTAAAGAAGCACAAGTGGTGGCATCTTTTAAAGTGAACGCTGGAAAACAACTGGCATCTTCCAGGCTTAGAGAACAGGGACTATAGGGTAGAAGTACCACTGGGTGTGCTTCTACTACTTTATCATTGTCCAATCTATGGTTCTGGGATCAAGCCTCAAAGCAGAGGCTATGATTTCCTGGAGCTTGAAATTTTACACATCAGAGCTGAAGGACCAGACCCCAAAACATTAGATACCAACCTCAGTCATTCATCCTTAAGCCATGCCTTCTCCACAATTGAATAAAACCTAGGTTCATCCCTGGGTCAAGGCTTTTGCTCCAAAAAGCCATCTTTGTGGCTGGACTTAGGACCCCTTCGCTCCTCATAATTATAATTATGCCTTAGTGTCTTCATCCTCACCATAGGTTATACTGGTAGTGGTAGATTGTAATTAAATTGGGGGGATTTCAATACACATATTTTTGGAATTAAAGCTATAAACTTGTTGGACTGAGATGAGGATCAGGAAAGGCTTCACTATGGTTTGCACTCATGGCCATAACTCATGACCTTCTCAACTCAATGGCCCCTAACCAATATCAAGTGCAGTTGATCCACTGTACCTTGTGTGAACAGATTAGAAGTGTAGCATTTTACTAATTATAGTGCCCGGATGCAAGTAGCAAATAGGAGTCTGTTCCTCAAGGGTTACATGGGGCAAGCTCAGCCTTTATCCATAGAAGAGAAAGATTTAGTTTATTGATTTTGAAACTGTTAAAAGATGCAGATATTAAAGTACCATCTTGGCAATTTTTAGATTAATCCATGAGAGAGCTTTCCCAAAGCCAGTACACAGGATCTCAGAGTTTGGGATGAAATAAGTGAACACTTTTATGTAGCCAAAACTCAAAAAAGAAAAATTCACCCATAAACTATAGCCACAGATAACATGGTGAACGTAGTCATCTCATCCTTACAATGTAATAGCCCATTAAGAAATGAAGATCAGCAACAGCTTACCATTTCAAAGCATTCTGACAATGCTGACCCAATGTTTATGAATAAGGTAATTGTAATTGAGAAAAAGCTTTTATGGAACTATAACAAAAGAGTTGGACAACCTAGAACAGCGATTTCCTAATAGGCTTCTATTTAAGTTAGTTCCCCTAAGTTCTGTCTGATCACCTCCCCTTGATGTATGTGGTGTCTTCCAGGCAGCTAGTTCACTCCTGTTACCTTTTAACACTTTCTCAGTCAAGAGAAAAAGAGGGAGAGTGCTCTCATAGATCTGGGTCTAGCAAAGTGTCTCAGCTTACCAGATCCAGATCTATAAAGTTTAAACTCATCCCGATGTGCCTGCCTTGGGACTGGCTGCTATGCTCAGTTACTTCCCGCTCCAGCCCTTGGAAGTGAACTCACTGTGCCCCTCTGGCAAGGTGTTCTGTTCCTGGATTAGCTGGGTGGCTCTGGCCCCTACCCTCTCTGCAGGGACTTCAGCTGGAATTTCATGCCAAGACTGTATGCCTGGTCTGAGATAGGTCTGGAGGGATCCTGAGAGCAGGAGGGAAGGTCTTTTCACAAGTCCAGCCTGGGTGGGTGTGGAGGGATCTAGTGGGTGGAGAGGAATGGAAGCTCTCCCACACACATGCTGGGCCTAAGCTGAGTCTGGAGGGGTCCCAAGAGCATTGTGGAATGTCTCACACTCCTGGCCTGGGCTGGGTCTGGAGGGATCCAGAGGGTGCAGCCCGTAATAGGCTTATAGAAGCCAAGGAAGTCTTGAAAAACTCATTTCCACTGTCTCTTCACTTCCTATAGCCTCTCCCTCCCACATACAAATATATTGACTGACTCTTCATATGAAGCATATCTAATCCAATAGATTAAGTTTGCTTCTATTTGCTCCACCATGGAGTCTAACTTGTTACAACAATTTTTAAAATTACAGAAAGCTATACTTAACAGAAGTGCTCCTTTTATTGATCATATTAGAGCCCATTCTAATCTTGCAGGTCCATTATCTTTGGGGAATTATAATACAGATGCTTTCGTCAACCTGATTTATATTTTGGATAAAGCTGGAGGATCCCATGAGTTTTTCATCAAAATTCTAGATCTTTTTGCAAGGAATTTAAAATTACCAGGGCTCAAGAGAGACAGATAGTCATGGCATGCCCTTCCTGCCAGCTCATGCCTAGGCCTGTTCCTCAACAGAGCTGCAATCTCAGAGGTCTTAAGATCAATCAGTTATAGCAGACGGATAGTACCTGTATAGCCTCCTTAACAAACTGAAGTACATTCATGTTTCTACAGATGCCTCTTCACATATGATTCATGCTACCTGTCATTCAAGGGAGCAAAGTCGATATGCCACAGAATTGTGTATCAGCCTTTGCTACACTAGAAGTCCTACCAAAAAAAAAGACCAATAATGGTCCCCACTATATTAGTAGACATTTACGGAGATTTCTCAATAACTGAAATGTACAGCATGTTACAGGGATCCCTTATAATCCTCCAGGTCAAGGAATAAGTGAGTATACTCATCTTAAATTTAAAAATCAACAAGCTAAACAAAATAAAAGGGGGCGGGGAGATGGCTCAGTGGAATAAGCGCTTCCCTGGCAAGTGCAAGGGTCTGAGTTCAATCCCCGGTTCCGAAAAAAAAAGAAAGAAAGAAAGAAAGAAAGAAAGAAAGAAAGAAAGAAAGAAAGAAAGAAAGAAGAAAGAAAGAGACTACTTTTGAATTTTGTAGGTTTACATCTGATAAACCTAAGTAACTACTTTGAATTCCATCATGCAGTGCAGTGACAATTGTTGAATTCTTAATACTTTGTTTAATGAAATTTTGTATTGTTTCTAATGTTTTGTTTTTAATACTTTGTATTCCTTAAAAAAATAAAGAATCCTCACTCTTTAAAAAAAATAAAATAAAAAAATAAAGGGTTCTACAGGGTCAGAATTCTCCTCAAACAAATTTAAACTTCGCTACATATGCTTTAAATTTTCTGAATCCTGCTCCTGACTCTGTAATGCCACAAGCCATGCCACTCTAGGGACAAGGATTGCCCATTCTCAAAAATCTTCACCCTCTGTAGCATGGCAAGACTCACAAACAGGTGTCTGGAAAGGTCAAACGTCCCTCTTAAATTGGGGCAGAGTGCATGCGTGCATTTTCACAGAAGTGGAGAAACATTATGGATTCCATCCCCATATGTGCACCCATGGACTAGTCAGTTGCATGAGGGGTCATCCTCATCACTCAGAAGAAATGAAAGACCTCAACTTCACAACCAAAGGCTTCTAATGCCTCAGTATCAGAAAGCCTCATCTCTTGTGACTGAGGAGGACTTGTCACTGCCCACCGGAGCAGATCTATGGCCAATATCCAATGCATGGGTGTAACTCATCAGATCTTCTGCCCAGATCTCAAACAATGGACCTAATGGTGCATCATACACTGTCCTGGGAAGGCATGCAGAGAATGTTCATGAGGCGCACCACCTTGTTGACTGACAAGATTTGATTCAACCATCTGAAAATCTTTTCCTTGCTATGCTTGCTCTCCTAGAAGCCACAGTATGTATTCACCCAGTTCAAGGAGAGGAATATTAGGCCTATATAGCTAATCCACCCTTACTTAGACCACTTACATGAATAGACAGGTCTGCAGAAATTTTCCATTCTATGGAAAGTAATATCCTTACCTTTACTACTGTGCCTGGCCCACAAGCCTCAGTGCACTTACAGGAACAGACTAAGCATAATGTCACATCTCATTTTATATTTCTACCTTTGTTTGTAACCCATCTACAGAAAAATACTGGCCCTTGTATGTCAATTATGGATCAGACATGAAAAATGCAATTGCCTAAAAGACAATTTGCCATATTAACTTTGTTTTATTCCCACAGAAGACAACATTGCACGAAATTTTAAACCTAACATTCCTGTCTGTATTCCCAAAGCTCATGCTCCTCACTGTGAGGAAGGTGATTTGGGCACACGGCAGCACTGCAGGGATCCATGCTATGGACAGGCTCTGCATAAATGATAAAGGTTCTACAATCTGAGGTACAGGATCTCAGGACAAATCCTGAGGGCATTTCACTGACCTTCTCAGACCAAAAAGCTACAACTCTTGTTGCA
>NW_004524964.1:58876-60432 GCF_000260255.1 Octodon degus
AATTAAAACTTTGAAAAAAAATAAATAAATAAATAAATAAGTTTAATTATTCCTTTATAGACTTGTCAAGTGGAAGATTCCTTCTAGGGAAAGATTGATATTGGCACAATATTTTTTGGAAGACTCCTCTGACTACATAATAATCTCAGAAGCCTTGTCCAGTGTTAAATGGTCATGTAGAGGCTTCAATCCTCCCCTCCCTAGATGAATAATCAGTGATGAAACAGGGCTTATGCAACACACTTTATGATAGCTAGCCCTCCCCTTTCATGCTGGACAGACGAAGACTGGGCATCTGCATCTGGTAGATGGAGGAAAGGTCAAAGTAATATTAGTAAATTTATGTGTTTATGATACCCATGTATTATTGATAAGGAAGGTAGAGTGGCACCTAAATATGTTTTCATGCACTGCTATCAAGCCCATTGTATCATGCCTACACATCTTTCTAGCAACTCCACAGTAGCAATCAACAGCAGAATGCCTGGAATTTGGCTTGCTTTCAATTTAAGTGAGTCTTGGCATTATTCACCTACTTCTACCTACTTGGTAGAGACCTTAATCAAAAGATTTACCAAACAGACCAAGAGGATGTGTGGATTAATTATAGTGTAAATAACTTCCCTAGTGCTATTGACAGCCAACACAGCTATTGGTTCTGTAGCAACAACTCATTTTGTACAAACTGCTCAAATTCAATGAGAAATTCATGTTAAGTTGCAGACTCAAGTGAGCATTTTAAAATCTTTTGTCTTTTGGATGCGAGATCAAATTGCAAATTTACAATTAGAGCAATGTTTAAAATGTCACCATAATATGACTCGCTTTCATATCACTCCATTACTGCATAACAAAAGTCTTCATCTTTGGAGACTAAAAAAAACATAAAGGGAGTCATCCATCAAAATATTACTTTGGATATAGATACTCTTCAGTGAAAACTATTGTTAATGTGACAGCAGACAACTAATTTTGATGCTTGGATTAAAGACTGGGATAAGTTTTCTGATGCTACAGAGCAGTTGAATCCATTTGCATATCTCCAGGCTCACTTTTGGTTTTATATTGAAACTGATGTACTCATTCTTCTGTTTATAATCCTTGTTAAAGAGTGTCACAGATGATTCTAAACAAGACAACAACTACACGCTATAAAGCTATGACTGAAACCACTCCAGCTTCAGCAAAACAAAGAAGGTATCACTGTGGAGATTCATCTAAGCAGATTTCCATAAAAAAAAAGAATAATCATCTCCATTTTGACTGAGCCTGATCCAATTAACTTATACTGATATATACTGAGCTGGCTAGGAATTCACAATATCCTTTCTTTTATTTTCATTTTTTTCCATAATTTCATTGAGAAACAAATACCAATGAGACAGTTTCAAACGAAATTGATACGACAGTTTCAATAGTTAACACATTGCATACATTCTTCCTAGTGGTTAATTGCTCTACAAGATACGGACTTGATATTCTATTTACAAATACCATTAGAACAAAACCCTGTATTCATTAAGAGAATGTAAATATATATCTATCCTAACCACTTT
>NW_004524964.1:60732-61921 GCF_000260255.1 Octodon degus
AGGATTTACACTGAGATCCTGTACCTCAGATTGTAGAACCTTTATCAGTGTCAGCCATGTGGATAAGTCATGGCCATTGCTTGGGCAATGTGCTAACTATGAAAGCCTGAGAGAATGTTTTCTCTCCCTGTGACTCTCCTTAGGCACACTCTACATCATTGATCACTTTCCTCTTTGGCCCCATAATCTCCTTGATCGGAAAAATTGGGAAAGGACCGAGTTACATGACGGTACAGTACAAGTTCTCATATGTCCTGCATCTTAAATGACCATGCAAGGCATGGGCCAAAGGGTGGCTTTCCTTGCGTCCCTCCTTTTTCTCTAATTTTGGTCTGCAAAATTAGGATGTTAACCATACAGAAGACAAGCTTTTCGTTATTACCATACAACCTAGGCTGTTAAGCTTAACCTCACTATGTGTCTGAATATCAAACATCTTAGGCATAATATGGAACAGGTTTTTTTCATCAAGTATTGATATGTTAAAATTTAAGTCTATATAGAATATGATGACAAAACATTTAAAAATAAGAATATATCTTTAAAATAGGTATAAAGAATTATATACTTCTCATGTTTACACATAAGTCCAAAAATCTAACCACATACAACTGTGATGCAGGACAGTCTCACAATATTCCTTTTCCTATCTCTTGCCTTCATTCACCACCAACTTCTTTTTGAACAATCATCTAACTGAGAGATAGCACAACAGCAACTGGCATGTCATGACAATAGCCCGTATTCAGAAGACCACAATAACAGGCACTCCAAGCATGAAACTATTATTACAGATTACCAACTTCAGTGCGGTTTCTTACTTTACAGATATCAGTATATATAGTTAGTTAGGGTGACAATCGTTCCAATTAAATGCTAGATTCAAAAATCTTCTGGACAGACCCAGCCCTAGCCCAGGTCCGGTGAGTGTGCAGAGAGTTTCCTGCTACCCTGCACTGGTGGGACCAGTCCCAGCTCAGGCGCAGGGTGAGCCGGACCATATCCTACACGCTTGGGGCGCCCCCCACCACTCCTCAGTACCTCCCCCACTCCTCCCGCCAAGTAGGAATTTCTGCGGCGTCCGGGTACCACCAGACACAGTCCTAGCCCAGGTCCAGTGAGTGTGTGGGAGAGCTTCCTCTTGCCCCTATTTCACCTTGCCCCCTCCAGGCACAGCTCAGGCCTGGCA
>NW_004524964.1:70151-71913 GCF_000260255.1 Octodon degus
TAATTAACCACTAGGAAGAATTTATGCAATGTGTTAATTATTGAAACTTACCTACCAAATTTTTTTGAAACTTTCACATTGCTATTTGTTTGTCAATAAAATTATGTAAAAAAAAATCTTCTGGAGATATTCAGGATCATTGCCTTGCCCATCTTCTACTTATAACTGTATGGCTTGACACTGTCATGTTTCCTAGCTCTTCTCCTTTCCCTCTCTTGATTAGTTAGTCTTCAAAATCATGCTTTCCTTTTACTTTTAATATACCTTTCTATTTGTATTTCTTCTTTTGAATATTTATACTAGGGAAACTATATGATATTTACACATGAGTGTCTGGTTTATTTCACTTATGAGTATATGTTCAAGTGGAATTCACTTCAATATAAAGGGTTTGAGTTTATCATTCTTTATAGCTGAGTAATACACCATTGTAAAAATATTACATTTTTCAACCATTCCTCCGGTAATGGTCATCTTGGTTGTTTCCAAGATTTGGCTATCACAAATTGTGCTGCTATAACCATAGGCACACGTATATCCCTATGATATAATGTTTTCAGATCCTCTGGGAAAATTCCCAGTAGAGAAATAGCTGGTTTAAATGTGATTTCAGTCCAACTTTTCTAAGGAGTCTCCACACTGATTTTCCTAATGGTTGCAAGAGTCTGCATTCCCACCAGCAGTGGAGAAGGGTTCCTGTTTTCCCCACAGCCTCTCCAACATTTGTTGTTGGGTGATTTCTTTATGATAGCCATTATTTCAGGGGTCAGATTATATCTCAATGTTGTTTTAATTTGCATTTCGCAGATGGCTGGTGAAGTAGAGCATTTTTTCATAGATTTATGCTCTTCTATAATTTTATACTCTGAGAAGCATGTGTTCATCTCTGATGCCCATTTCTGGATTGGGTCTTTAAATTTTGGGGTCTTATTGTTTTTTAGTTCTTTATAAATTCTAGAAAGCAGACTGTTGTCTGAGTACATGATTTTTTCCACAGTTGTCGCTTGCCTTTTCACTTTGTTGGTAATTTCTTTAAACATGAAAAAACTTCTCAGTAAGAACAAGTCCCAATTGTTAAATTTTTCATCTGATTCCCATGCGATTTGATTTCTGTTCATGAAGTCTTTGCCTGCCCGTATATCGTCAAGCATTCCTTTTACTTTCTCTTCCAGGAGATTTAGTGCCTCTGCTTTAATGTTTAGATCTTTAATCCATTTTGACTTTATTTAGTGCATGGTGATAGACCTGTGTTGTGTTAGTTTTTGGCAAGTAGAAAGCCAGTTTATCCGGCACCATTTGTTAAAGAGGCTATCTTTCTTCCAGAGTATGTATGGCCACTTTGTCACCATCAAAGATACAGTGTCTGACTGTGTTCGTAGGGGCTTCAGCATTTTCTAATCTACTCCATTGATCCTCAGCTCTGTTTTGTTGCCAATACCATGCTGATTTTATCACAGTAGCCTTGTAGTATAATTTCAAGCCAGGAATTGTAATGCTTCCTGCCTTGTCTTTATTGCCCAGGATTGCCTTTGCTATCCTAGGTCTTTTCTGGTTGCAAATAAATTTTAGGAATGATTTCTCAACTTCTGTGAGATATGTTGGTGGTAGTCTGATAGGGATTCCATTAAATCTGTACAGCACTTTTGGGAGTATGGTCTTCTTCACAATGTTGGTTCTTCTAATCCTGGAGCATGGAATATCTTTCCACTTTCTGAAATCCTCTATGATTTCTTTTTTAAGAGTACTGCAATTGTCCTTGAAA
>NW_004524964.1:72013-73249 GCF_000260255.1 Octodon degus
GAGCATGGAATATCTTTCCACTTTCTGAAATCCTCTATGATTTCTTTTTTAAGAGTACTGCAATTGTCCTTGAAAAGATCTTTGACTTCTTTAGTTAGTTTAATTCCAAGGTATTTCATTTTCCTCGGTGCTATTGTAAAAGGTGTTGTTTCTATAATTTCCCTCTCAGTGTTTTTGTTGTCTGTGTAGAGGAATGCTATTGACTTTTGGGTAATGATTTTATAACCTGCTATGCTACTGAAATTCTGTATTAATACTAGTAGCTTCTTGGTGGACTTTTCTGGGTCTTCATGTCATTTGCAAATAAAGATAATTTAATTTCTTCTTTACCTATTCTTATTCCTTTTATTTCTTTCTCTTTTCTAATGGCTGTAGCTAATGATTCCAGAACTATATTGAATAGGAGCGGTGATAGAGGATATCTTTGTCTTGTACCAGATCTAAGAGTAAAAGATTTCAGTTTTTCCACATTTAAGATTATGTTAGCCATTGGGTTTTTGTATGTGGCTTTTATCAGATTGAAGTAGAGGCCATCTAATCCAATTTTCTGTAGGACTTTGAACATGAATGGGTGTTGAACTTTGTCAAAACCTTTTCGGCATCAATTGAGATGATCAAGTGTTTTTCAGTTTTTGCTCTATTGATAAAGTGTATTACATTTATAGCTTTTTGAATATTGAACCATTCTTGCATCACTGGGATGAATCCTACATGCTCATGTTGTATGATCTTCTTGATGATTTGCTGTATTCTATTGGCTAGGATTTTATTGAAGATTTTGGCATCTGTGTTCATGAGGTGTCGACATAGGCCTGTAGTTCTCTTTCTTAGTTGCATCTTTACCTGGTTTTGATATCAGTATAGTACTTGACTCCAAGAAGGATTTTGGGAGGATTGCTTCTGGATCAATTTCATGGAAGAGTTTGAGGAGTATAGGGACCACATCTTCTGTAAATGTCTTGTAGAATTCAGCTGTGAATCCATCTGAGCCTGGACTTTTCTTTGTCGGTAGGTTTTTAATTACATCTCATATTTCTTTGGCTATTATTGAGCTATTGAGAGTTGTTATATCTTGCCAACTCAGTTGTAGTAATTTGTAACTTTCTAGGTATCTGTCCATTTCTTCTCTGTCTTCTATTATGTGAGAGTAAAGATTCTCAAAGTAGCTATTGATAATCATTTGAATTTCCACTGGATCTGTGTTAATTACACCCTTTTCATTCCTTAGTTTTTGTA
>NW_004524964.1:73814-78254 GCF_000260255.1 Octodon degus
GTCAGATAATGTGCATGGGATAATTTCTGTTTTCTTGCATATACTTAAGAGTGACCTATGGACCAGTATGTGGTCTATTTTAGAAAATGACCCATGTGCACCTGAGAAAAATGTGTATTCAGCTGTGGTTTTTGGAACACTTTGTATATGTCCACCAAGTCCATTTGTTTCAAGCTCTTGTTTAGTTCTGTTATTTCTTTGCTAAGTTTTTGTCTGGTTGATCTATCTTTTTGGGATAAGCTAGTGTTAAGGTCTACTGTTAAGATTTTGGTAGTGGATATTAGATTTTTCATGTCCATTGGGATTTGCTTTATATAGTTGGGTGCTCCCGTGTTTGGTACATACATATTTATCAGTGTTACCTCTTCCTCTTGAATTTTTCCCCTAACCGTTATATAGTGGCCTTCTTTATTTCACTTGATCATTCTTGGTTTGAAGTTGAGACTGGCTGAGAATAGGATTGCTACCCCTACTTTTTTCTGATGTGCTGCTGCATGCATTACTGTGTTTCATCCTTTGATTTTCAGCTTATGAATGTCTTTATGAGTTAAATGTGTTTCTTGTATACAGCATAATGTTGGATTTTTTTTTCCTAATCCACTATGCCAGTCTATTGCACTTAATTGATGAATTGAGTCCATTTACATTGATGATTAGAATTGAGATGTATTGATATACGATTGACATATTATTTACCTGTTGTTGTTTAGTCCTTTTTCTCCTCTGTTTATTTGCTTGCCCTATTTAGTTGGTTGCTTCTGATCTGATTCGTGGAATTCTGATCATTTTAGTCCCTCTCTACAACATGTTTCAGTAGCCTGTGTAGGGTTGGCTTTGTCATCATGGAATTCTTCAGCTGTTCTTTTTTATGAAAGTATTTCACTTCTCCTTCAAACTTGAAAGAGAGTTTTGCAGGGTACAGTAGTCTGGGCTGGAATTTGTTTTCATAGAGGACCTGAAATACTCTGCTCCATGCTCTTCTTGCCTGCATGGTTTGTGAAGAGAAGTTGGCCGTAATTCTGATGGGTTTTCCTTTGAATGTGATCTGCTTCTTTTCTCTAGTGGCTTTCAGTAGATTATTCTTTTACTGAATTTCTGGGTCTTGACTATTATATGTCTCAGTGTGTTTTTCATTGGGTTGAGGTTACTTGGCATTCTGTATGCTTCAGTTACCTGAACATCAGATTGTTTCCTAATATTTGGGAACTTTTCTGCTATTACTTCTGCCCATATATTTTTATGTCATTTATGTTGACTCTTTCTTTCTCATTGATTCCTGTTAGTCTCACATTGTTCATCTTTGCATCATCTTGCAGGTGATGGATTATTCTTTCCTGCATCCTTGTTGTTTGTAAGAGATCTTTTCTTACCTTCTCACTAGCTGCACCAGCATCTTCATTAGCTGAAACTGTCTTTACTTTCACTTAAACATTTTTGCAAGCTTGTGATTGAGATTTTAATTTCCTCTATATCTCTTTGACTCTGTTTCACGTGATCTATTTCTTTCCTGTATTGCTCATTCAAGGAATCCATCATTTTTCTAATCTCCTCTATTTTTTATTAATATCTTCTTTAGAAGCAGTTATAAATTCTTTTATTGCAGTGTTTTTTTCAGATTAGGTTTCCTCCCTATATTTCTGTAGTTGATTCTTTACTTCAGATGCCAAGAGTTCTGAGAATTCTTTTTTTATTTCAGAAAATAATCCGCCCTGAGTTCCTCTATAACTTTCTGTTGTTGCTTATTTACTATCGACACTATTAATTCATACATTTGAGCTGAGCTAGTTTCCTCTGCACTTGTTCTGGGTGGGCATTGGTTTTCCTCCATGTGTTTCTGCATTTGATTCTTTACTGCAGATGCTATTAATTTAGGGATTTCTTTTTTCATTTCCAATCTGAGTTCCTCTATACCTGTCTGCAGCTGTTTCTTTATTTCAGAAGCCGCTGATTCATTGCTTTGAGCCATGTCATTCCCAGTTTCTTCTGTGTTAGTGTCCTCTGCACTTGTTATGGGTGGACTTGGGTTCTGAGATTGTTGCATTTTGCTCCTTCTTGTCATTTTGTGTAGCACTGTCTTCTGATGTTTGTTGTAGATCTTTGTTGCAGTTATAGCCTTAGCACCTACTGAAGTTCAAGTGCAGATCTACAATGTTTGGATTTTTCCAGCTGTGCCTGGCTTGGGTCTGGCTACTGTGCTGAGTTTCTTCCTGTTGCTGCCCTTGGGGTGAACCTGTTGTGCCCCTCTGTGAAGATGTTTGGCTCATGGACTAGCTTGGTGGTTCTTTGCCCTACACTCTCTCCAGTGATTGCATCTGCAGGGTTTCACCCCAGGCCTGTATTCCAGGCCTGAGCTGAGTCTGGAGAGGACAAGGTGGAGTAGGTGGGAGAGGCAGGTCTCCACACACTCCCCAGGTCTGGACTAGGACTGGATCTGGGGGTTCCCAGAAATTCCTACTTTGTGAGCGGGATGTGGGAGGATACTACAGACTAATGGGGGGCCTTCCAAGGGGGTGGAAGAGGGTCTCACCCACGCTGCACCTGGGCTGGGACCAGTAGGTCCCGCCGGTCCAGTGTAATTGGAACCTATCCCACAGACTCACTGGGCCTGGGGTAGGACTGGGTGAGGGGGTTCCCTGAACACACTCTTTTTCTTTTCAATGGGCTTCAATCAATGTACATTGGTCTAGCCCCAGTGGTGGTAGTAGTCTTTGAAGCAAACAGACATGTTTCCCTGATAACAGATACATTTTGCACTTTAATATGAGCTGGGTTGACATAGGAGGAACAGTCAATGCTCCCTGCTATCAACTGGGATCCAGCCTCAAAGCAGAGGTTATGATTTCCTGGGGCTTGAAATATTACACATCAGAACTGAAGCACCAGACCCCAAGACGTTAGATAATATCCTAATAGTATAATGTAAATTACTTTTTCTGCCTTTCTCTCTGCATATGACAAAGGTAAATTCTGTACTCCTACCTAGCACATCTCACAGTACTCACCTACTTTCCACAAATCTCAGTTATTCATCCTCAGGCTGCTCCTCATTCATGACTGAAAAAACATGGGTTCAGGCCTGGCTCAAGGCCTTTGTTCTGGAAAGCCATCTTCATGGCTGGACTTAGGATTCCTTGGCTCCCCATAATTATAAATACCTTAGTGTCTTTATTTTTGCTGAGGTTTGCACTGAAAATTGTAGATTGGAATTATCTTGGTTGAATTCCAATAATGTATTTCTGGGATTGTAATTATAAGCTCCTTGAATGAAGATGAGGACCAGGAGGGGATCACTACACAGAATTTCTGGTATAATTATAAGAAATGAGTAAATAAAAAGCATCTCATTACAGCCATAGAAATGTGCCAGTATTCAAAAATAAGATTGCTTCCTTCCATCTATAATCAGGATTGTCTTGGTCTCTTTCATGGAGGTGACAGTCTGACCCAAAAGAAAATATAGACAGTGCCCAGGGGCACTTCAGTCTTGAAAGACAGCTGGTAAGACAAGTCTAATCACTGATCTCTCAGCCTCAATGGGAAGTCCAACTTGTAAGGTCACAATTGAAGTAAAGATATGCTCCATGAGATTGTGGTTGTCATGGTTCTTATCATGAAAAGTGGCATGACTTTCTACTGAAGAAGCAAGTGAGTTTAGTCAGCAAGAACTACTTAGAGCCCAGAGGTAAACTCTGTATTCTTACCTGGTAGGAGAATCAGTTTTAGGTTGTATTCCTTTTAAGACTCCAACCAAATCAGACATTTTCTCTTGTTCTCTTGGTTTACTTCTCTTGGCCTAGTCCTTTTCTTGATTATTAAACTCTAAATAGGCACTGCTTGCTAAGATATGTATTGACAGCCAGGGAGATGGCTTAGTAGAATAAGTGCTTCCCTGGCAAGTACAAGTTCAATTCCCAGTTCTGCCAAAAAAGAAAGAAAGAAAGAAGAAAGAAAGAAAGAAAGAAAGAAAGAAAGAAAGAAAGAAAGAAGAAAGAAAGAAAAAAAGAAAGAAAGAAAGAAAGAAAGAAAGAAAGAAAGAAAGAAAGAAAGAAAGGAGAAAAGGAAAGGAAAAGAAAAAGAAAAGCTAATATATGTGTTGAATAAACAAGCAACTCTCTACATGTTGCACATACCTCTCCCTTGGCCTTCCTTAGTGGTGTACATGGTGGAAAACACATTTTTCCATGGAAGAGCTGGCGAAAGGACACACATCCAAGTTCAATTGGTGGTCTATAAATTTTGGACAATTTTATGAACAGAAGAGTTAGGCATTCATCTTCCTCCTTCCTGCCCACTGGGTCCATCATTAATATTGTCCAATAATTTCAATGGTAAAATATTTTCTTATTTCTCAGTCATATTCAGGAAGATATGGCAGCCATAAATGAAGGATTATAAATAAAGAAAATAAAAGGAAACTATGCAGGGAGACTCAGAAACCAG
>NW_004524964.1:78605-79804 GCF_000260255.1 Octodon degus
TACAAAAATAGTCTTTTATTTATATCTTCCTTTTTTGTTTTGTTTTGTTAGAGATGTGTGTTCCATTGATGTTAGAGAAACTGGTTTTGGAGAAGTCTTTAAAGAACCTTTTCACACTTGATGGCAGTTTAAATATTCTAGATATTTTAATTCAGCAAAATAACCCAAAATAGTCCAATAGCCTATAATAGTAGTGGGTTGTTACACATCTGGCAATTGTCAGAAGTTGTTTACTTGAGCCTTTTAGAGCTCAGCATATTCATATGGCATTACTTTTTGCACCTCATGGTTATACTTTTTGGCTGTATGGCTAAGATAAAGTTAAAGCAAGACCTATATAATTGAAAATGTAACTTTTGCTATCTGACAAGGTCAGTCAAATCCCCTCAGGATTTACTCTGAAACCATGGACAGCACCTTGTAGATCTTTTGTTAGTGTGAGCCATCTAGAAGAGTCATAGTTATTACTTGACCAATTTGCTCTTTGTGAAAGCCTGAGAGAATTTCTTTTTCTCTATATTACTCTCATTAGGCACACTATATTTCATTGATTACTATGTTCTGTGTTCTCTACAATTTCTAAGTATGAAATATTGCATTTACCTGGGCAAAATAACTCATCTGTTACCAATTATAAAATTTATCATTCAAGATTGTAGGTGAATTACAGCTTTAAAAATATGTGTATTGGACATATAGAATAAGGATTAAAACTTTTTGTTGACCCTGTATGTACTGATTATATTTTCCTCAATTTCTCTTTGAATCTATACATTTTACTAAATTCCTTTTATAATGGCATTTTTTATTGTTCCTTAGTTTGGAATGTATATTTTTATCTGCTCATTGCTCTTTATTTTGACATACACTGTAATTTATATTATTTTCCCCAATTTAAGAATGAATTACCAACTTTGAGAAACTGAACACAAAGTTATATCAGTATTCTTCCATAGTCAATTTATGGGCAGGAATGTTTGTTACTCTAAAATGAAATGGGAGAGATTGTAAGAAGGAGGAAAAAACAAATAAAGAAAACAAATGAACATGTTTTAAAGTTTGTGTGTGTGAGAGAGAAAGGAAGAAAGAAGAAGAAGGAGGAGGAGGAGGAGGAGGAGGAGGCGGCAGAGGCGGAGGCGGAGGCGGAGGCGGAGGCGGAAGAAGAAAGAAGAAGAAGAAGAAGAAGAAGAAGAAGAAGA
>NW_004524964.1:79911-99215 GCF_000260255.1 Octodon degus
AGAAGAAGAAGAAGAAGAAGAAGAAGAAGAAGAAGAAGAAGAAGAAGAAGAAGAAGAAGGGAAAGAAGGAAGGAAGGAAAGAAGGAAGGAAGGAAGGAAGGAAGGAAGGAAGGAAGGAAGGAAGGAAGGAAGGAAGGAAGAAAAAAGAAAATAAACAAACCAAGCAAGTGAGAGAGAAAAAAAAAAGAAAGATCATTGTTCTTGGGGACAAACATGGACATAGATTCATACATTCTAGATGAGATAATAAAACAAATTTCCACCTGTTATATCTACCATGATCGAAGATTCAGCTTGATAAACTACAATTTACTTATTATTTGTCTCCCATTTATGACTTTATTCTAAGGAAAGTTTAAGTTGCATGAACTCAATACTTCTTCGAATTTTTCTACGTGACATGATTATAATGAAATATATCATTATTTCTCTAACTTTTACTTTCATCTTCAAAACAGTATGTAAATTTTAATTTCTTTCAAAGTAGAAAAACAAGGACCGGCCATATCGTCTACAAGCAGGCACAGGCGCTGGGAATTTGATCCCCGGGCCTGCTGGGTCGGCCCCATCCCTGGGGCATGGGGGTGCATGCCTGTAATCACAGTTCTTAGGAGGGTGTAAACAAGAGGATCACTAGGAGTCTGATCTAGTGCTGAGACCCTGAACACCCTCTAGACCCTTCCCTAAAATACAAAAAAAAGTAGAAAAACTAATGGAGCAATTTTAAGAAAGATATCAATTATGGCTCTGTGTGTAGGGGGGGCCAACTCAGCCTGCCTAAGGGCAGGGCTGGCGTGTGGCTTCAGAGATTGAGCTGTGGTCCCTGCGCTTGTCTAAGCAGGCCCTTTAAACTGCTGAGCTATCTTGCTAGCCCCAATTTTGACATTTGTTTTTCACATTAATTTTGTTCTGACTTTTGTCCTTTAGCAGTGATGTGACTATAAATTTTAAGCAAAACTAATACTTTATGTAATTGGTTTTTCTCAATTGATTTAGCTTAAGCAGTGTTGTGTTTCCAATTAGTAAAATGAAGTGTGCTGCTTCTTTGTTTCTGAGTTTCTGACACTTATGTCTGGGTCCTACTCACTTCTCTTTGATGTTTGCCTTGCCCTGGACAATGAAAATCAGAATTAAAGGGAAAAAAAGAAAACCAGAATTATTAAGAAAGCAAAGCTGAGGGTGGAGAAATTTATCCTGTGTTACATTTACTTCTCCTTCCCACATGTAATAGTAACACAATCTTCTTTAAGAACTAACATTTGCATCTATCCTTAAACTTTGGAGTTACTGAAACTTTTCTAGAAATCCAGGATAAATAAAAGAAACACTCAGTTGTGTCCATTCAGTTCAAGACTAGTGATAGATTGGACTGCAAAGACAGTTTCTCAAAAAAAAAAATTCTCCAAATCTTGGGGGTTATCCTGCTGTGTTCCCTATGAGAAGATCCTTCACTATATAAATAGGACAAAGGCATATTTCATGTTTAACATTTGTACTTTTCCTTTTTTCATTTTTATGTTGTTGATATTTTCATTTTAATACTTGTGTAATGGGAAGAAAATGCTTAAAAGGAAAGAGAAAAATTGAATGAGGAAAAACAGCAAAGAGGGAAGGGAAAAGGAAAAATAAATAGGAGAAGGTTTGTGTGAATTTCTTTTCCAGAGACACTGCCAGACATGGAAATTAAATGCAGCATAGCGACAGAGTGGTTAATCTGGCAGAAGAAATTTTGAAGCAGTCAAATGTTGAAGCAGTGATGTGGATATTGTTGGGAGCTTTTAGTCAAATTCATGTTAAGAATCAAAAGCAAAAAGCCAAAAAGTATGATATAAAGTGCTGTGAAGTTAGCCAGAAAGGAAGTGACAATAAATCTGGAGTACAAAATAGAGCTGGGAGGATCTCCATGATGGTGAAGAAACAAGACAATAGAAAAGACGGTCTGCCGGCATCGCAGGAGGCAGCAGATCTCCGATGGCTTTAGCCTCAGAATTCAATGGTGACTGATTTGGCATTGAGGAGAAAGCCACAGTGCACCATGTTCTAGAATGGTCACAACAGATTCCAGAATGGTATGGACATGGACAATTTGTTACTCAGAATCAGGGTCAGAGTGCTCAGTGATCCATGCACTCGACCATGACAGCCATGAGAGCGGAAGCCCTGGCTACTGCCCCAGATGACAGCCAACCTTGGTATTATCCACATGGCACTGGTTTTAAGCAAATGACAAAAGCAGTTCTTAGGTTAAAAAGAATTCCACCTAAATTCAGAAGACCTGGAAGGCCAGGCTGTATGCCCCTATTAGAGTGGAGTGTGAAGCACAGAGTGAGAAGCCGAATGTGCAAAGCAAACACCAAAATCTTGTAAAAGTCAGAAACATGCATTGCCTGAGAAAGACTGAAAGGAGAAAGCAAAGCAATCCCTAGAAAAAAGCCATGGGAGCTTCAACCTGCAGCAATTCCATGGAGGTTGAGCTACATGAAGCTCACAGTTTTCCACAGTGTTCCACAAGAAACTATAGGACTTAATGTTTAAACTTCTGGATTTTGGACTTGCTTTGGTCCCAATGCTTGCTATCCAGATGTTTATGCCTTTTGGAATGGTGCTGTTTTTTCTTGTGCCATTGAACATTAAAAGTGTTTAAATTTAAAAAATTTAGGGGTGATGGATATTAATGAGATGACATTTAATTATCTTACCTAGTCTGGAAATAAGACAGATGGTTCTTTTCATTTGTACAGGGATTTGGAGCTAAGAATTTGTCTTAGGTCTCAAATGAGACTTGGGACTTGGAGATTTTAACAATGCTAAAACTGTTAGAACTTTGAAAACTCATAGAGATGGACGAAAATGTATTTTGCTTAAAAGGATTAACATGAGTCTTTGGGGTGCCAGGGTTGGAATGTTACAGTTTGTAGATAGTGTCCCCTAAAATCTCATGCAGTCATTGGAGTGGCTTCTAGAGATTGTGATTAATTTATGATTCAATGCTCAAAGTTATGGGTGTAAATGGAAGAATGCATAACACTCACAGCACCAGGGAGGTAACTCAGTAGATTATGTGCTTGCCTGGCAAGCACAGGGTCCTGAGTTCAATCCCCAGTACCAAAAAAAAAAAAAAAAAAAAAACCCTCTCACAGATGTATATGTTCTCCACAAACATTTTGCCAGATGTTGGATTTTTTCTACAGGAATAACCCATATCTTCATTCCTGAAAGAGCTGGGCAAGTTCTCATTCTGCTGTTCTGCTGGGATTTGGTTGTGTCATTCCCTGTTGACCTTAATCAGAGAACACAATAATTCTCAGAGTTCCCCTAAGAGTTCTGCTCTTTACCCATGATCATGTTAACCTCCATTATGGATCAACAACCCAATTTCTCCATCGTAGTCTATACCAGTCCTGTCCAAGACCATCATAACTTCTTGTGTAGCATGACAGCTTGCAGGCATGAGAATCCCAGTGGTGCTGATGACTTTTCAGATTCCAGGTTGATGGAATCATTGCTGTTCTTGTCACTTTGTGTAACTGACTTGTAGAACAAAAACACACATTGCAAAGAAACCAGAAGGAAAATTTTTGCTAGTTTGCTCTCAAATGTAATAGGAAATTATACCATTCCAATTCATACCTGTTTGTGGAATTTTGACCTCAAGAATCTTAGCTTTAGGGTGCAGTAGAACCCTGAAGTGAGCAAGGTCTCAAGGTGGTCAGAGCCATAGAATATCAGCAGTTCGTTCCTCTATGCATGCCAAATGGATTGTGGGGAAGGTGACTGGCACAGCAATGCAAAACACTGATAAGGTGAGAGTGACCAGACTTGTTCTGGATCCTTGCTTTTTAAAGTATTTTAATAAGTGGAAAACCTACTTTGCTCACGATGCCCTTCAGCAACGCACTGTTGAAGATATTATACTTCTCAAAGTTTTACCTGTTCTGCGAACAAACCACATGAAACGTGAACTGGTTAAGGTCATCTTTGAAGTGGGCAGAATAATAGAACCAGTATCAGGAAAACCCTGTGCAGGAAGCAGCTACCTGGAGAGTTGAATCAGCTCGGAAACAACTGAGCTCAGCAAAACTGTGGAAGTACTCAACATCTCAGCACAGTGAAGGGCAGGAAGAAGGAGACAGGGAAAGAGTTCTAAATTTAATTACAAACTGTATCAAATTCTCTCGTGGCATTTATGAAATAGCAAAGGACTTATTTCAATTAAAAAAAGAATCTTAGGGGCTGGTGAGATGGCTCAGTGGTCTAAAGCACCTACTTAGAACAAGCTTCGCACAAGGACCACGGTTCAATCCCCCAGCACCACATGCCAGCCAGCCGCGCCCCCTGGTGGGCTGAGCTGGCCACACACACACACACACACACACACACACACACACACACTAAAATAAAATACATGAACTTTAAAAAAATAAAGAAAAAAGACTCTTAGCTTTGGGAGAAGTACTACCATATATTCGGTAATAATTAAAAGTATACTTTGCTTCACTCAAATGAAAGCTCCTATGTGATAAATAAACTTATGTGCCTGCTTTATTTCACTCAGTATTTTATTTTTAGGTGCATATGTACAAAAGGAATGATCAAGAGTAGATACAAGGTGGACAAGAGGATGAATATCTCCTAATGGGGAAAGAATCCGCAGGAAGAATGGCAAAGGGGTCAGGAAGAAGAGCAGGGAAAATTAGCACAATAGAGATATTCCAGGTACATGGCCCTTCAGTGCATGTAGATGTTACATGGCATAGCATGAGCTGCAACCAATAATATCAACAAGAATGAAAATCAGGGCAGGGTAACTAGGGAAGGAGGAAAGGATGTCATGAGGGCAAAATGAAGGGGAACAGGATCATCAGGAGAAGCAAGCTGCAGCATGTACTTGTACCCACACCCCAAGTTGCTGGTAAGTGGCCTGTGCTGGAAACATACACAAAACACATTTTTAAGCTACACAAAGTCTTCTGGAAAACTTGGGTTTAGCCCTCAGATATGGTAAAATAAAAGCACTGTCGTTGCATCATCAAAAGATTATTTCAACATCATGTGATCCAGCTGCTTCTGAAAGATCGGGAAATGCTAAGACCAGTGAATTCCATCAACTTCAGCCCGTTGCCATGCTTCTTTAACCTTGAACTGTACTCTGATGTCTGAAGCATAGCTGTGAAAATAGGCTGATGAATGAGCCCTTCTCTATGTCCATAGGGATTAGTCTACAGATAAATTCCATGACAAAAGACAGTTCTGTATTCTGTGTGTGTTAACTTCAGGAAGAAAAACTGATTCCTCTTTCATGGCAGTAGTAATCAGCCACAGCAAGTCTGTCTCCAGGGTGCAGGCTAAGCACCATGGGGAATGTTGCCAGGGAAGGCCCTCAGGGTTCCTTTCTGTGCCAGGAGGGTGAGCATCCAGCCGCCGTGCCACTCTGGCCACGTCGCCCTGGGTGAGCTGCAGGCCAGGAACCATGGCACGTGTTGATGATCTCAGGACAAGAAGCCACATTTGGCACAGCCACATTTGACACAGTTGTGGTCACCAATAGCCTAAGCCTATGGTTATCTATCTCAAGTCTCAAACACAAGTGTGACTTATTTCCTAAATTCATAAAAGTTGAATCTTCTTTCATTAATGTCCATCACCCCTGCTTCTTTCAAACCTTGCTGGTGTCAGTGAGCTGGACCTTTCTATAAGTAATGTAATATCTTTTTCATTTTTTTTCAAAATAAAGGCAACTCGTAAGAAGAAGCTGTAATCTGCAGGACAAGAAGAATTAAGGAAGCAGCGCTGGTCCAGGCATGAATCTCTGAGAATACTACGGAGCATCTTGAGTGTGCTTCTGGGTGGGATGCTGAGAAACCTGAACATACCTCCACAGCAGACATCAGCAGCAAAACTTTCACCTATTCATGAAGTGTATGTTCAAGAAGAATATAGCCTTTGAAAGAGAAGAGCTTCTTATTTTTCTTTTTATTCCATCAAAGGTCCTATTCTAATGGATGATGTCACCACAATCAGGGGCTGCTGAACTTTTTAAAGAGATTTTCTGTTACTTCTTTTTTATTTATTTTTTATGTCTTTAGTACAGAGTCTAAGGGTCTCACTGTACAGATCCAACTCATAGTGATCCTCCTGTTTTCAGCCTCTCGAGCGCAAGGATTACAGGCATGTGCCACCATGCCCAGTCTCAGTCACTGTCTCAGCATGCCCCAGGGGTGGGGCCGGCTTGGCACACAAAAGATTGAATCCTGTCCCTGCACCTGCCTAAGCAGGCACTTTAATCTGCTGAGGTATCTGACTGGCCCTGTTGAATTCTTTATTTAGCTTTCCAGACTGTGCTTTATTCAATTATAGCAATACTCCACAAACACACCTAAAATTATGCTTTATTAATCTGCCTAATTTATTATCTTAATCAGTCAAGTTCCATATATATTTAAGGTTCACAATAATTGTTGGAATATTTGAAATGGAGTGGTATTTTTTAAAAATGATACACAGAAATATTATGCATTCATTTTAGTTAAACAAAATTAAATGATGGAAATACAGATGAAGATATATAGAATGGTGTTCAAATAATATCAAACATTGTGGGATAATTTTTATTAATATATTTTTCATTACTAATTGTAAGCCCCAATATCAAGTTCATATGCTAGAGGTATATTTTCTGCTCCACCTCAGTTCATAGCTGTGAACCTGACATCAAAAAAGGTCAAAAATAAATAAATAAATAAATAAAAAGGATACGGATTAGTTTTGTATGAATTTCACGTGACGTGATAACATGACAATGAAAATTGCAAAGAAGCCAAGAGAGCAGTGACATGCATACTTGGACGCGGGGAGAGTGGAAAACTGAGGGCTCGTGTGAGTGCGTGAAAGTTAGCTTGAGCAAATGGAAGCAAAACGATGGCGAGCGTGGCAAGGTCTGCCCGCCGACTCCCCCTCCTTTCCTGCTGCGGTCCCTCATCCCTTTTTCTCTCCTTTCGCAGGTCCTTACGCTTGTACCTCTAGTCCTTCGTATGTTTATATTATGTCCTCCAGGACTTAGGATTGATTGGTCACAGGCACTTGCACTCAGTTACATCACAGCTGTCTTCTTTGGAAGGCACTGCCCTGCCTAATCTCTGCTGAACCTCCATTGCTATTTCCTCAGCCTCCAACGGTGCTGGTCCCAGAGGACGACTCTATTACAGTCATGCTTCGCATTCTTCTTGGTATCTCCGAATCTTTACAGACAAGTATTGTGTTTTCCATTTGAATTTCAGAAGGACTCTCTGTGATAGATGATGCCATGACCAACTCTAGAGGAAGGTAGATAATTCTTTATGATGCGCATCAGGGAAAATTGTGAAAGAACATCAATATCACAGGAAAAAAATCCATTTTTTTGGAATTTTATTAAATACAAATTTAAGGGACCAGGAGGATGACTCAGTGGAATAAGTGCTTCCCTGGCAAGCCCAAAGGCCTGAGTTCAATCCCTGGTTCCACCAAAAATAAATAAATACAAATTTAAAATACCTAAGGGTAGTCTATTCTACACTTTGTTTCAAACAATTGTATTTAATGAGGTGTTAGGTTGTGATTTTGCATTTCTAAAGTCTTTGTCCACAATCTGAAGACATTTTTATTACAAAGTCTGGTTTTGCAGCCTGAAAAAAAATTTTACAAATAAATAAAATTGAAGTAGGAGGTACCATTGTCATCTAGTAAGTAAACACCAAGTAATATGCCAAATACACTATCACATACCCTTAAAATAGAGTAACTTGTCATCTGGTATCACTAATGCTGCTGCTGAAGAACACTCATCTAAAAGACAGTACCTAAAAAAGTTATCATAAAAAACACAGTAGGGAAACGTTTAAAATCATTAAATGTTCAATAATATGTAAACACTTTAAATAGCAGTGCTTTCTGATCAGTTATATAATAAATAAATCAGATGATCCTACCAATGTTAAAACAAAATCAAAAGGGATAGAAAAGGTGGAGACAGACTTCAATGCAGTAAAAAGGCATGCAAACTGCATCGTCTCCCTGACCCCTGCTTGCAGCACAAGAGAAGAGGAATGAAGCTACAAACCCACAACGTGGGGAGCTGAATGTCTGGGCCTGCAGGGAATGACCAGTGGAGTGCAGGAGCAGCTTCCGTGAACTACACAGCTGCTGAGTGGCTCCAGTCCAAGTATGGTCCTGTCCTCTGGGAGGCAGGGCAGATGGGATATTTTTATACATGCCGTTTTAAGGAAAAGATGGCTTTACCTTAGCGTTCACACTGACTGGGGGAGTGACTTACTCAGGAGATACCCAGGGTCTGAAAGCCACAGTCATGGAGACCCAGAATATTGCTGATTGATCAACCCAGGCCCCAACACCACAGCCAGATGCTGATAGCAGCCTGAACTTCTGGGCAGCTCAAAGCAGAAGAGTCAGATCGACACCATCCTTAGTTCTACTGCTTCCTGGGATAATCCAGCATGGATTTCGGATCTGTGTGTCTCCATTGCACTACAGTGACAGCAGAGACACCCCCTGAAATACACTACTACAAAGGGGTAGACATCAAGATACTAAAAACAGGCTTGAAATTGCAGAGAAATCTCCTATTTTTCTTTATTGTTTTGTCTTTATTATGTGTTTAGATTTAACATTGATTATAGATTTTTTGTTTCATTTTGTTCTTGAGTCTGTTTATTTCTCTTCTTGCTTCTCTATCTCTCTGTTTCACAGATTTCACAAAACATGTAGTATTTTTTCCTCCTTCCTCTTTATTTCTAATCTATTTTACTTCTTTCACTTCTCTACTTTTCTTTTATACATTTTAAATTACCTCCCATGGGGGGAAACACTATCTTGTGGGGAGATCTACTGTACAAAATTTTCATATTTTAGATTTTATTATATTAATATAAATTTTCACTACAGTTTAAAGTTGGAAAATTATCAATCACAATGTGTCATTTTCTAGACTGGTAAATCCCTTTGTTAGTACTGATTCTACTGTGTTAGACAAGGTGACTTAGTTGTTAGAATCAGTTGATCTCCATTGAATGCTGATATCAAGATTGTCTGGGATTGCAACAAAGCTGTCAGTACAAAAGTACATGTGCTAGGCCAAATAGGAAGTAATATCTCATCCCTAATGAATTGCAAAGGCAGGATCTCAAGATAGATTAAAACTAAAAGCCAGTTAAACCTAATTGATACATAAGAGAGTAGTCATTTTCCAAATAAGTATTGGTACTAATAGCAAAGATATAACCATAAGCAATTTGCAAGCATCAAAGCAGAAAGCAACTAAAAAAATTTAAAGTGAGAAAATATGGAAGGAAGATGCAATATCAGCCTTCCAGATCGCTCAAGACAAATCCAGGGGACTCAGACATTGAAAATAAATGAAAACCACCCAGTTGATTTTCTAAAATGGTAAAAATAGCAACAGAAATGCAGCATAATAAAAATCTAGATTAAAACTGATCATATATAATTCCAACGGATACTAAAATATAGAAACCAAACTGAATTACATGTTTAGTGAATCTAGAGAATTTAAAGATTTTTCAAAGGAGCTTACAAAGTTGACAGAAACCATGAATGATCAAATTTTTAAGGAAACAGACTGTATAAAGCAAATTTAAACACATAGCCAAAGATGAAATATGCCAGTGGAAAATACACAACTAAAGCAACCTATGAGAAGACAGATTACCAGATATATAAGACAGATTTGTGCTTAGTAATCATCAAATAAAAGATGTCTTAAAATTAGAAAGCGGGGCCAGGGAGATAGCTCAGTGGCTTAAGCATGTGTCAGGCAAGTGAAATGTCCTGAGTTCAATCCATGGTATCAAGAAATGACCTTTAAAATAATATCTCAAGGGACTGGGAAGATGGCTCAGTAGAATAAGTGCTTACCTGGCAAGTGCAAGGACCTGAGTTCAATCCCTGGTTCTGCCAAAAAAAATTTTAAAAATAATAATAATGTCTCAAGTTAAAAAAAAAAAAACAATCATTAAAGAATTACTCAGAAAATCCAAAGAAGATATAGACAGCCTTTCTCACCTAAACACTGCCCATTACTGTTTCTTCACAATTAGGGAGAACAACGGAAGATTGAAGAAATAACGAAAGGAAGGAACAGAATTCAATTTAAGACCTCTACCTCACCCAAAATAAATGGAAAAGACAAAGCCATAAAACTAGGAAGTCACAAGTCTGAAAGTTCTTTTTTTCTTTTTGCATTTTAGGGAAGGAGCTACAGGGTGTTCAGGTTCTCACTACTAGATCAGACTCCTAGTGATCCTCCTGTTAACAGCCTCCCAAGAGCCGGGGTTTCCGGTGCGTGCCACCATGACCAGTCACAGTTGCCATGTCCGTGTGCCCCGGGGACCTTGCACTTGCCGGGCAAGTGCTTATTCTACTGAGGTATGTCCTCGGCAAGATCTCATCTTTCTGAAAAGTTTCTATAACTCAAATGAAATCAAGAAAAAAGTAATAAGAAATCCCCAAAATTGGGAAAGTGATACAGTGGATGGTCCTTCAGACAAAGGTTTTCTATCTAGAACATATAAAGAATTTTAAAACGTCAGTCCTCCAAAATTCAAAGACCTAATACAAAAAATTGGCATCTGAGATGGTGGAAAAGAATTATCCTCTAGAATGAGAGTGGTGAAAGGCTCCCAGAAACCATGACAGTGACAAAGATTATCTTAGTGCCCCCACCCTTTTCTGATTTCTTTCCCCCATGTGACCAAATTGCTTGGGACTGTTGTGCAACCAGAGACTCTCTGGACTGAGAGTAGAACTCAGTTGTCCTCTCAAAGGCCCACTCGGTTCATGACAATTTAAAGGAAGACCGGAGGACAGCACGTACACTTTTCTCCTTGCACAGGGCCAGGGCCTTGCATAGCCGTCCCAAATTCTGTGATTGGTGAGTTCGTTCTCTGTCTCCATGACTGCCAGGTCATGCCCAATTTTTCAGTAACAAGTCCCTTGCCCATGTGATCTCCTAACTCAGTTCCCTGACACACCTAATCTAAATAACTCTTCATGGAAAGCTGGGGTGATCATTAGCTACTTCCTGCTAAGGTCCATGCAGGCTGGCTTACTGGATGTTGCAGGCCCTCAGACTACTTGTGAATGTCGAGGCTTGCACAGTCTGGGAGAATCTGCTAAAGGACAGCAGTGATAAGGTTGGTGCCTGTGTGTGAAGACTTGTGGACCTGCCTGTTCAAAGGGAGAAAATGAGTGGATTTTTCTAGAAAGTGATGGGCTGAAGTCTGGGTCATCATCTGCAAGCCTAAATGGGTCAACTTTACCGCCAGTGGAAGGAGGAGGTGTTGCGTAAGCACCATATTCTCTCCTTAGTGTGAGAACCTGAGAAAGAAGTAGAATCTGAAGGGTGCAATGGATACTGAGAAAAGAGAATGAACCCAGGGGCCGGGGAGATGGCTCAGTAGAATAAGCGCTTCCCTGGCAAGCACAAGGGCCTGAGTTCAATCCCTGGTTCTGGAAAAAAAAAAAAAAAGAATGAACTTGTTCAAAAGGAAGAAACTATTGAGTTGAGAAGAAAGACAGGTGAGGGAGCAGGTGAAAGACATGCATCTATGTATGTAAGCAGGACGGTTTAAGCAACGGCGCTGTCGATTTCTACTGGCCTATGGAAAGGATCAGTTAAAACGCTATTTGTTTTGTCTCCTTTTCCAGTTATTTCTCCGCTTCCTCTTGTTAATTTCTTATACATATCTTCCTTTTTTTCTGTTTTCTTCCAATTATGCATGAATATATGTGGAATTATGAACAGCTGATTTTAAACCAACACTGTACAATACAACAAATCCTATGAAATTCATGTTATTTCATTTAGTGAAATTCTGTATCACTCTGATTTTTCTGTTTTAATACTATTTTGTATTTTCTTTAGCAAATAAAAAATGGAAGGAATAGGTCAGAATATTTTTTAAAGTTAAACTAGGAAAGCAGCAACAATGAGAGTCATTGTGTTTTCTATGTTCACTATTCCTTTTTATTCAATTTCTGAGGATTTTCATTTCTATACTTCCTATGGAAAAAAGTGCAGGAGTGAGGAATACTTCAAAATCCACCAACGTCATGAGTACCAGAGCCTTAGCAAGATTACCCAATTATGGATCCAGTTACAACCAAGAATGCTATGGGCTGGAGAGATAGCTCGGGAGACAAAGCATCTGCTTAGGCAAGGGCACGGACCAGGGTTTGATCCCCAGCATTGCATTCCACACTGGTATAACCCTTGGTCTCATTGAGCCAGAAAATGAGTCCAGGCATTGTGGTGCACCTCTGTAATCCTACCACTGGGGTTGCTGAGAACAGGAGGATCATTGTGAGTCTGAGCTGTGGTGTAATGAGACCTTATACCAAATACAGAAAATAAAAATAAAAATAAAAATAAAAATAAAAGCAGGAGTCTTTCTGTGCTTTCCGGTAGGGTCCATACGGCATGTTCCTGATTCCCATCATAACTTAAAGGGAAACTTCACAATGTCCATGATGTCCTGTAAGTGAAGGAGGAGGTTGTCCTCAAGTTCCTTGCTGCAGGAACCCACTTAGGTGGCACCAACCTGGATTTCCAGATGGAGCAGTATATCTATAAAAGGAAAAGTGATGGAATCTACATCATAAATCTGAAGTGGACTTGGGAGAAGCTCCTCCTGGCAGCTCGAGCCGTAGTGGCCGTTGAAAACCCTGCTGACGTCAGCATCCTATCCTCTAGGAGCACCAGCCAGCAGGCTGTGCTGAGGTTTGCTGCTGCCACTGGAGCTACTCCTATCGCTGGCCACTTCACTCCTGGAACCTTCACTAACCAGATCCAGGCAGCCTTCTGAGTGCCACGTCTTCTGATGGTTACTGACCCCAGGACAGACCGCCAGCCCCTAACAGAGGCATCTTATGTCAATCTGCCAACCATTGCTCTGTGCAACACTGATTCTCCTCTGTGCAGTGTGAACATTGCCATCCTGTGCAACAATAAGCGAGCTCACTTGTGGGTCTGATGTGATGGGTGCTGGCCCGGGAAGTGCTGCACATGTGTAGCACCATCTCCCGTGAACGCCTATGGGGAGTCATGCCTGATCTCTACTTCTATCGGGATCCTGAAGAAATTGAAAAATAAGAGCAGGCTGCTGCTGAAAAGGCTGTGACCAAGGAGAAATTTCAGGGTGAATGGACTGCTCCAGCTCCGGAGTTCACTGCTGCTCAGCCTGAAGTCGCAGACCGGTCCAAGGGTGTGCAGGTGCCCTCTGTGCCCACTCAGCAGTTTCCTACTGAAGACTGGAGTGCTCAGCCGGCCACAAAAGGTTAGTCTGCAGCCCCCACCGCGCAGGCCAAAGTGGGCAGGACCCACCACCGAGTGGTCTTGAGCTGTTCTGCCAATGCTTAAGCAAAATGAAAATGAGGCTGATGAAAAATAAAACAATTTCTAAGAAAAAAAAAAAAGTAGGAGTGTTGACACATGAGCCAATCAGGGACAATGGTAACTTCAAACAGAGCAGAATGGTAGTCTTATTTGAAGGGGATTCAGAATTTTGGCTCACCTTTTCCAAACCATTCAGGTTTGGTGGATTTATCCTAGAGGAGTGAAACTAATTTTCTGTCTTCACAAACTTTACTTCAGGGAGATCACAAGGATCACTAAAATGGGCCTTTCCATTCCTTTTAATAACCAGGTTGTTTGCATGATGGATACTAGATGGCAGTGTAGGACAGGAAATGGTGTGACTTTGTTACTATAGGGTTAGACTGTTTGCTGTATTTGGTTTAGAATGATTAAATATTGTAGAAATAATATGGACTCTGGGCCCCCTTCTATATCAGGAGTTGAAAGAAATGAGAGACAGAGAAAGAGAGACAGAGACAGAGAGACAGAGACAGAGACAGAGACAGAGACAGACAGAGACAGAGACAGAGACACAGAGAGAGACAGAGACAGAGACAGAGATTTGCAAAGGGAAAAAAGACATGAATGTTGGTATGCTATGTATTATATATGGGGGCAGAAATAAAGAAAATAGAAAAACATATAAATAGAAAGTGAAGGTGGATATGCACAGGTTGACTACACTGAATTATCTAGCAGAGAATAGAAAGCAACCCCAGCTACAGTAAATCTGACCTCAAAATCCAAAAGAATTTAAAAGTAAAGTCAAAGCTGACACCTTACAAGTATTCCTCAAAATAAAATGTAAAAGGAAAAAATATGATTAGAGAAGTTATTATGAGAAACTAGGAGGCAAGAGGAGCCCTTGGGGAAAATGGAGAGAAAATTTAAATGTGGGAGAACATACAGGGATGCTGAATCATTCAGCAATATAACAGAAGCACTAAGGGAACTGCAGGAACAAACTTCAAAAGGGAAAGGATATGTCGTGGTAAGATGGGAACAGACACATACATGCTCAGAAATAACCACTTGGCTCTTTCAAAAATTCTGTAAATAAAAAAAAAACAAAGACTAAATATATCAGCTGAATATTACTCTTTGAGGGTAGGCTTTATAGAAGAGTTGAAGTTACTACAGAATTCTCTTCACCTCAGAACAAATGGAAAAAGCCTTGAGAACTTCCTTCAGGCTGAGCCTCCAGACTCCGTGATTGTATCTGGGAATACATAAGTCAACCAGTGTCTGAAGCAGCTGCCAACCTTCTGACCACATTGTTCCCTAACTGGGAAAGGAAGGCTCCAGAGTTGTCCTGCTTTGTGCCTGACACAATGGTGGCCAGCAGCTATGGAGCGATGGCTTCACTCCCCAGGCTCAAGCACACCACAGAGGGCAGAGACACATGAGGCTTTATGCTGGGAATCAAGGCTGTCAAACCTTTTAGTAGTTACTCCTGCAGTTCCCCGGATAGAATCTCCACTGGGCACAAACCCACCCACAGCTGAGCTCAGTGGACTGCATTTTCTGTCACTCATCACACTATGCAACGAAAATAACATTGCCCTTAATGCACACTGTCTCACTTCATGAGTTCTGAGGAGCCCACTTAGAAGTACACACTCCGATCTCTGCCTTGCGGTCTCACTGCACCTGAAGTCATCCTGCTCAAATAGCCCTTCACAGTGTCACTACACATGGGCATGTTTTGAAACAGAAGAAGTTACTGATCCAACACTCTGCTTGGAACCCATGATCTAGATGTTCTTACAGAGTTGTTTGGGTAACATTGAAAAGGCTGTAGCTGGTCAATTCATGCTGAAAGGAACACAGAATTATTAAATCTCTTTAAAATGTAACTCAGTGTGATTTCTGGATGTAATGTAGATTTCATTTTGGTAGATAAAGAAAAGAATATAAAATGGAATTACCAATGCTGAAAGATCATCTCTTCAATGTCTGACTCACTTTAACAGCATTTATTGTTAAAAATGTCAGTATTGTTCTGGACAAATGATTAAATTTATGCATTTCAATTATGATGACATTAACTGCCTGTGAAGAATTACTGTTTGAAATTACATGACTGAGTTATTTTGTTATTTAATTGTGAAAATCCTTAAATGTGAGTTAAAAATAATTCATTTTTCATGGCATTTTAACATATGTTTATGACATGATAATGAGGATTTGTTGGGAAATTTTTATTGAGCAATTGTGTCAGCAAGTTTTATTCAGCTATGTTAATTTTTTGTAGAAAAGGTCGTTATTTTATTTCATTTTATTTTTAATTAATTTTATTATGAAACAAATAGCAAAGAGACAGTTTCAAAACCAATTAATAGAACAGTTTCAATAATTAATGCATTGCATATTGTTGTCTTCTTAGAGGTTATTCATAGGACAAGATGCAGGCATGATATCCTGTCCAAACACAAAGTACAAATCTTTCTTCTCATTGAATTAAGAGAAAGTAGCTGTATCTCTATTCTAACTTTTTTGTATACACAGATACAAAATGGTCTTTCCTCTGTATCCCCATTTTCTGTTTAGTATTTTTAGAGATGGGTATTCCATTGCCATTTAAATATTGTAGGTGTGTGAATTCTAGAAAATAATCCAGCATATTCCAGCAGTACATAATAGTACTGGGCTATCTGTAGGACTGACAATGTGAGAAGTTGTTGTCTTGAGTCTTTCACAGCTCAGCATATTAATATGGCTTTACTTTCTATACCTCGTTTTTATAATTTTCCACATGGATATTTATGACCAGGATAAACCAAGGCCTATATAACAAGAAATGTTACTTTTGTATCTGATAAGGTCAGTCAAGTCCCCTCAGGATTTATCCTGTAACCTTAAACCACACCTTGTAAATCCTTTGTCAGTGTCAGCCATGTTTTTGAGTCGTGACCATTGCTTAACAAATTTTCTCTCTGTGAAAGCCTGAGAGAATGTTTTCTATCTCTGTGACTCTCCTTAGGCAAACTCTAGTCATCAATCACGTTGCTCTATAGCCCCATAATCTCCTTGATCAGAAAATTTGGGACACAACTGAGTTATATGATGTTACAGTGTAGGTTCTCCTATGTCCTGAATCTTCACTGAACTTGAAAGACTAGGGATAAAATGTTGGCTGTACTTGGAGGCCCTCTTACTCTCTAATATCTGGTCTGCAAACTTAGATTATTAACCCTCCAGAAGAGAAGTTCATTATTACCCTATAACATAGGCAGTTGGGTTTAACCTCACTATCTGTATGAATATCAAGCATCTTAGGAATCACATGGAACAGGAATTTTCCATCAAGTATTGATACATTAAACTTTAAGTCCCTACAGAATATGGAGAAAAATCAATAATTAAAAAAATATTTTTAAAAATAAGATTAAACAATTATATTTTTGGGGGGTGGAACTAGGGATTGAACTCAGGTCCTTACACATGCCAAGGAAGAGCTTATTCTCCTGAGCCATCTCCCCAGCCCCCAACAATTACATATTTTTACACAGAAATTTAGAAATCTAACCATATACAGCATTATAGCAGAACAGTCCTGTGATATTTTTGTCTCTTTTTTTCATTTATCACCTATTGTTTTAAATAAACATTTACTTGAGAGACAGTATCGCAATAATTGCTATGTTGTGACAAGCAGCACATATTTAGAAGACCAGAATGACAGAAATTCCACATGTGACCCTTCTAGTACACATTGCTCTCTTCAGTGCAGTTTCTTATTTCACAGGCATCACCATAGAGTTAATCAGGGTGAGAAACCTACCAATTAACTGCCAGTTTCAAAAACCTGCTGATGTTTCTCAGGATCATTGCCTCACCCACCTTGCACTTACAAATGTATAACTTTGCCCTTGTCATGTTTCCCAACTTTTCTCCTTCTCCTCTCCTTATTGTCCAATTCTCAAGTTCTCATTTTCCTTTTAGTTTTGGTATACATTTCTATTTGTATTTCTTCTTGTGAATTCTTATACAAGGGAAGATATATGATATTTACACATGTGGGTCTGCTTTACTTCATTATGAGTATATTTTCAAGTGGCATGCATTTAAATATAAAAGCTTCAATTTTATCTTTCTTTATAGCTGTGTAACACTCCATTGTATAAAAATACCACATCTTTTTCATCCATTCCTCAGGTGATGGGCATCTTGGTTGTTTTGAAGATTTGACTATCAGAAATTGGGCTTATTTAAACACAGTTACACATATATCACTATGCTATGAAGTTTTCAGTTCCTCTGAGAAAATTCCCAATACGGGGATAGCTGGCTTGAATGGGACTTGCAGTCCTAGTGTTCTTTTTATTTAATATATTTTATTTTATTTTTCCCATAATTTTATTGATAAACAAATAGCAATGAGACAGTTTCAAATCAAATCGGTAGGACAGTTTCAATTATTCACACATTGCATACATTTTTCCTAGTAGTTAATTGCTTTACAAGATGCGGACATGACATCCTATTTACAGACACCATTAGAACAAATCGCTCTGTTCATTAAGAGAATGTGACTATATATCTATCCTAACCAATATGAATACACAAATACAAAACGGACATTCATCTGTATCCCCTTTTTTTGTTAAGTTCCGTTATTTGAATATTATAGGTGTGTAAACTCAGTAAAATATTCTAGAAGAGTCCAGTAGCCCATAATAGTATTGGGTCTTCCACTTGACTGGCAATGTCAGAAATTGTTGACGTGAGTCCCCTACAGCTCAACATAACAGCATGGCTTTACTTCTTATATTTCGTTTTTATATTTTTCTGCTGGATGGTTAAGACCAAGGTAAAGCAGGACCTAGGCAACAAGAGTTGTAGCTTTTGGGTCTGATAACATCAGTGAAATCCCCTCGGGATTTATCCTGAGATCCTGTACCTCAGATTGTAGAACCTTTGTGAGTGTCAGCCATGTGGATGAGTCACGGCCATTGCTTGGCCAATGTGCTGTCTGTGAAAGCATGAGAGAATGTTTTCTCTCCATAAGACTCTCCTTAGGCACACTCTACATCATCGATCACTTTCCTCTTTGGCCCCATAATCTCCTTGATCAGAAAATTTGGGACACTACTGAATTACATGACGTTACAGTACAGGTTCTCATATGTCCTGAGTCTTAATTGACCTTGGAAGGCTTGACTCTCCTTAGGCAAACTCTAGTCATCAATCACGTTGCTCTATAGCCCCATAATCTCCTTGATCAGAAAATTTGGGACACTACTGAATTACATGACGTTACAGTACAGGTTCTCATATGTCCTGAGTCTTAATTGACCTTGGAAGGCTAGAACCAAAATGTTGACTTTCCTTGCAGCCCACCTTTTTCCTCTAATTTTGGTCTGCAAACTTAGGTTGTTAACCATCCAGAAGACAAGTTATTGTTATTACCATACAACTTAGGCTGTTAAGCTTAACCTCACTATCTGTCTGCATATCAAACAAGTCCTAGTGTTCTAAGGAGTCTTCACACTGATTTCCATAATGGTTGCACCAGTCTACATTTCCACAGCAGTGCTTGAAATCCCGTTCCGTGATGAGGACTGAATTCTGATGTGTGATGCGCTTTCTTAGCAAGGTGCCACAGGGTGCACCCCAGGAGTACAGCAAGCAGACCACGCATCTCAGATCATGTCTATACCAAGCCCAAAGTTGGAGAAATCACTAGAAAATAAGTAAGGTAAACCAAATTCATTATGTGTTGCATTTCCTCAGCAAAGCTAAATGAAATATTTATTTTTCATTCTTTTGTGTATCAAAATGTTCTCTGTACATCATAGAGTTTTGCAGAGATGTGTAATTCAATGCCACTGGTTTTTTTTGTTTGTTTGTTTTGTTTTGTTTTGTTTTGTTT